>NC_074716.1:51312579-51371248 GCF_947242115.1 Biomphalaria glabrata | reverse complement strand
AAATCTTGTGTGGTGCGTCCAACAGACTAAGAGAAAAGTGAATGTGAAAACCTTTAGTCAGACCATTAAAGCACATTTAAATTTGAGTTGTAATTTTGAACACACACACACACACACAAAGAGAATTCCCCTCCGGCTATGATGATTTCTAAAGTTTTTACCATTGGCGTTCAATTGGATTAATTACTTTGCACTTCTGCCAATTGACAAAATAGAATATGTTTCGTTGCTTTGTTTCTGGCAAGAATTTTATTTTTTTACAACACATTTTGTTTCACTTCCGGTGTTCTTGAGAAGGTAGTGATTAGAGTGAAGCCCCCCCCCCCCTTTTTTTTTTTAAAGCAGGGTGTCGGAATCGGTTGAAAAAAAAAAAGTTTAAATACGAGCACCACTTTCACCCCCCTTTCCCTCCGGGCCCCCCTAACACTACGCTTTTTCCTCGATCACTCGTTACACACACCACGCACGCAGGCACATACTCACATACATACCAGCGGACGCTTTACTTTTAAAATAATGTAAAACTGTTGTCAAAATCTTCTTATAGGCGTTACACTTCCGGTTGCGGGGAGAGCTGATTGGGAGCTGACCTCTCCACACTCCCTCCCTTCCAGACAGTTTTAGTTTTTATCGCCCCTCTCCACCCCCACCCCCCACTTCAGACTTTCTTTGTTTCTACTCTCACTCGAACAACCCCCCCCCTCCCAGCCGTTAAAAAAAGTCTTAACCTTAGAACCCCCCCCCCCTTTAACGTCCCCCCCCCCCACACACACACACAAACCGCCACCACCAAAAGCCTTTCCTCTGGCATTCTCTCTCCCGTCTTTCTTGTAGTATCCAGTGTCCAGAGGAATTCTCGTTTCGGATTTGCAGCCCCAGCTGATGATGTGGTGGAAGGGATGGGAAAGAGGGGTGGGGGGGGGGAGGGGTTTAAGAAAACACATTGCGGGGGGTGGGGTGGGGAGGGAAGAGGGGGGGGGGGGAGAGCACAAATTAGGCTACGAGGAGGGCGGCCTGAGAACGCTTGAAAGGTTACTGGACGATCTGCCCTTAGTCTGCTTAATTTTCAAACTTAAAGAATTGAAGTTTATAGTTCATTTATATTGTTCTCGATGAAGCCATAACATACAACAAGCAAACTAAAAGAAATATTTTAAAAAAGAAAAAAAAAAAAACATCAACAACAGAGCTTATCGAAAGGGGAAGAACTTGGCCCTTAAAACTATATCTACCAATAACGTACACTTTATTTCCCTTAATTAACTAATTGACAATTTTTTTAAAATATCGTCAACAATTATTGACGGGGACTAAACCATATACATTTAGCCATATTTTTAAATGATGAAGAATTAGTTTCTCTTTTTTTGGTATCAAAATAATAATTAATTACCAGTGATTGGTTACTATTTTTTTTATTGATTCATGTCTTGTCTATGACAATGAGTACATATGTGAAAATTAATCCGAGAATGGGTGTGGTAGAAAAAACGTATACACGCTTTTTACCAAACAGACAGACAGACAGACAGACAGAGTGAGTTGATATAAGCTTTTTTAGAAACATTTTGTAGCTGGTGTTTTTAAGTAGATGTTAATTATTATAATATTAATGTAATACTACTATTATTATCAAATTCTTTAGACTGATTCTAAAACAATAAATTTGTACGCTACAGAAAAAAAAAACAATAAGTTTTACTACTTTACTGGAAACTATACAGCAAGCATCGTTATACAGGGTGGCCCACACGTGAAGTGAGAGTTATTAAACTAACTTTTATTCATTTGAAGTTTACTGGAGAAATGTTGCAATTTTGAAGAATATTTTGAGCATCTGGGAGATTCAATTGTTCATTTTTTATGTTTATGTCAGTGGCGTATCTAGGGTATATGATGCCCAGTGAGGCAGCTCATCATGATGCCCCCCCCCCACACCCAACAATGAAACTGCTAAAAGACCTTTTTTTCAAACTAATTTGTATTCATCGTGAAAGTAATGCTACTTTCCCCATCAATTGCTAAATTAGTGAGTCATTAATTTTTTCGGCGTTGTCATGGCTCGGTGGTCGTTAAAATTTACAAGAAGCAGTGGATTCTTTTTATTCAAAATGACTGAAACCAAACAGAATAATACAGAAAATGAAAATAAATTACGACTTTTCATCGAGATTGAGTGTCTACAGGTAGACATATTGTTATGACCGCTTGACTAAGATGAAACCAGAGTACTGAGCAATGATGTAACAACCTGTGCCATGTGCCTCAGAAGAATGTAGGCGTGTAAAAGTGCGGGCCTTGGGAGATTTTTAAAAAATCTAGTAAATTTGATTCAACCTGGTCCACAAACTTAAGCAAGAACATAGGCGATTAACGCTAGCGCCATTAGAGCATGGAATGGGTTGCCTGAGCTAGTCAGGAAAACCAGTGACTTGGCAGAATTTAGGTCATTGGTTAATATGCATGACTGAATGCATGAAGCGTAGGACGTAATCATCTTCTTTTTTTGAAGTAACGTCTGTATCATATATGATAACAGGGCCGGTCCTAAAAGTTGCGGGGCCCTATGCGAAACGGATTACGCGGGGCCTAGTCTTGGTGGGAATAAGGATAATAAGTGAAAATTGAGATTTTGTATTAGAAAATAAATTCGGCTTTGCATTTTATTCATTCTTTACTAGTACAAAATAGCGATCAAATTAACTTTACTTTACTAACCTTGCAACCTATGGCATATTTATATGCCAGTGACTATAAAAGTAAATAAGGTATTGGAACGTTCGGTTTAGGTGAAAACTCGTCCGATTATTACATTTTATTACATGAAAACTGACGATTCCCTTTTTTTATCGCACGTAGGATTGGCTTCGTAATAAATGACACCCACAAATGACAATTTTGTCAATTTTTCAGGAGATTTTTATGAGTTTTCAGGAAAATTTAATAATGCATGACATTTCCAGGAATTTTTTTGTACATATTTTGCAATTTAATAATTAAACATAGAATTAGCGCGGGGCCTTTGAAAGTGCGGGGCCCACTGCGACCGCATAGGTTGCAGTGGCCTAAGACCGGCCCTCTATGATAAAATTTGTCATACAATTTGTGCATTTCTCAAAATATAGATTGGACTATTAGGGTAGGTCCGGGGTCGGCAACCTGCGGCTCGCGAGCCACATGCGGCTCTTTGGATGTGAAGCTGCGGCTCTTTAGTTCCATACGCAAATATTATTTATTTTATCGAAACATTTTTTGTAAAATAGTTCTGAATCGTTTAACAAAAATTAGGCGCCTATTCGATCTCTGAGCCACTTGTCCTCGCTTTTCACCACACCCCTTCCCCATTACACGCGTCGTCACTTTTGTCAGTCCGTCGGGAGATCTCGGCCGTCGTCGGATGTTTCTATGTAGGTTTTAATTCGCTTTCAACGCAAGACAAAAAGGCATCTTCGTGTGCTTTGGCTGTGGCGTATAGTTTGTTGTTTCAAGTAAATGAGTTAGAAGCGATTATCTTCTCAAACTTAGAAGCACTCCTTAAGTAATGCTAATATGGCAGGCAGTGCCACTAGAAATTGCACAAAAAGGCAAACCATTTACAGACGGTGAGTATGTCAAAGACTGCTTCCTACGTGCATCTGAAAAACTGTTTCGTGATTTCAAAAACAAACCAGAAATCTTGGAAAAAAAAATATTAAAGATTCGCCACTATCCGCTGAAACAGTACAAAATAGAGTGGCTAAAATGTCTTCAAATGTAACATATTTGCAGGTGGAAGATATTCAACTTTAACTACCCTATCACTTGCTATAAATGAGTCTTGCAACATAAAAGACACAGCATTAGTTGCTCTTTTTGTCAGGTATATCTCTTCCCAAGGTCCAAAGGAAGAACTTCTAGGTTTAATACCTCGTGACAAACTAGAGGTGAGGATATAACGAATGCCCTGCAAAGACATTAAGATCAATTTAAATAAAAAATCGTTTAAATGGAGCCAGAAGTATGACATGAAAAAAATAAAGAGGCAACTGCGATTCTTCAGAGCAAAATAAACCACGAAATTCTTACGTATCACTGAATAATACACCATCCCGGACGAAATAGTTGAGGCCATAAATTTGTTAATCAATATTGTTAACATCATCTTGTCAAAAGCACTTCACCATTGTCAATTTTAAAGACCTAAATGGAGACTCAGTATTCCGAGCTCCTTCTTCCCAGTAAAGTGCGATGGCTGAGACGTCTTGCTTTGTGCTTGAATGAAATAAATATATTCCTAAATGAAATAAATCAATAATAGAATTTAGGATTCAAAATTCAGTGTTTTATCTACAAGTGCCAAACTAAATTCGTGTAATTCTGAATAGCTATGGACTGAATGGACCCTAATGTAAGCTCGTCTTCTCAATTTACATGTTACCCCAAACTCAGAAATCGAAATATCTCTAGTTTTCTGATGCCATTGAGCAATGATCTCCCCTTACATTATTTACTCTTTGAGGTTGAAACTCGAAGCTACTAGAAGTGTAAATGGAAAACCTTCCTCTTTACATTGATGTAGCAACCTTGATGTTTCATACCACGTGACAGCAAGCCACTCGACTTAGTCTCGTTTGTTTGTTGTTATTTTGATTGCGGTCAATGCATTCCAAGCAACGAAGATGACCGATAAAAGTAAAACAGAAGCACAGCACAACTGCAACATGGCTAATTGGTTTCTAATTCTTTATTATGACTCCAGCACGGCAAGAGATCGTCTTCCCTATCCTACCGCGACGTATCCCCGATTAAAGCTTAAAATTGAATATTTACCCATTCCAATTCGACATGGAGTTAATAGGGCTTGTCTTCGAGTCCGAAGATTAATGAGGAGTGCAATAATTCGCGTGGATACGCAGTGTCATCTGCGACCTATTTTGCAATATCCAGCCAGAGGCGTAGTTAGGGTGGGGGAGAATATGAAAATCCCGCCGGCCTCCTCTTGAGGGGGGGGGGGGGGGCCCAAATGAGTGTATTTTACATTAAATATTACGCAAAAAACACGGCCTGCGGCCCAATCTGGTCCGTATATCGGTAATGTATTATATAAGATAAGATAAGATATGAGGCCCTTCGAAACAGTTACCCACTTTGCAAAGTGAAGCCGTGAAGGATTGGCCCGTGACACATGTTGCAGAAATGTACCTTTTTCCCCGCCTGACTCAAAAAAGGTTGGCCACCTTTACAAACACCTATTAACTTCATCGCTGATATAATGACCTGTATACATATGTGCTACATCTAGCTGCTGTATCACAAGCTGACTGTAGCCACCGAGTGCTGTTGAACGGGGCGGAAACTGCGCTGTTATGAGAGCAGGAGTACGAGGCAATTTTTAGAGGTGATGAAACCTTGCATTGTCTAGAGCAGGCCGTGGCTTGTTCCAGGTCACCCAGCGGGAGAAGGGTGGTGGGGGTAGGAATGCCGAGAGGGGCGCTAGGGCGGATTTCTATTTCTAACACAACAAAACATCTGACAAGGCCTATTAGTTGTACATCTAGGCCTTGGCCTGTTACTTTTAGAACTTACACTAGGCTAATCACACGCAAAATCTAATCAGTAGTTCTAGCATTATCAGTTAAAGAAAAAAAATATTCTTACTCAAGCTCAAAGACAAAGACCAATTATAAGTATATGTAAACTAAGGCATATTATTTGTCATTACCTACTAAGGCTTCTTGCTTATCCACAAAGCCCAGTGACTTGGCAGAATTTAAGTCATTGGTTAATATGCATGACTGAATGCATGACGCGTAGGACGTAATCATCTTCTTTTTTTTGAAGTAACGTCTGTATTATTTAAGATAAGATAAGATAAGATAAAGCTTATAACAACTCATTCCGTCCTTCTGTCTGGTACAAATTTTGTACA
The DNA here is from genome assembly GCF_947242115.1 of Biomphalaria glabrata. Lineage (NCBI taxonomy): Eukaryota > Metazoa > Mollusca > Gastropoda > Planorbidae > Biomphalaria > Biomphalaria glabrata. The sequence goes on along the minus strand of NC_074716.1, from coordinate 51,365,340 downwards.
CGTCAGTTCTCCGATTTTCTAATCTCGGATCAAGTTGAAACTTTGCACAATTATTCATTGTCCCTAACATACATTAATCAATATAAAAAAATTAAACAAAAAAAAAATTAGTGGTGATTAATCGTGTTTAATATAGCAAATTGAACTAAATCTTACAGTATTGAGAGAGATATTCGCAAATTCGCAGTTCTTTCTCTTATATAAGCTTTGTTTAAAAAAATAATTAAATTTTGTTTTTTTTTTAGATATAGACAATGGCCTATTAATTACAGATATCAATTAATTTTGTAATTAAACACTGTTATAAAGTAGAGTATATGTTCCCCTTTCAGACCTTGCGATCTAGAGGTCATAGACTGAGACTTATTACATATAAAAACAAAGTCCAACAACTTTAAGATATAGATGAAAAGGCCCTAGGCCCATTGGTTGTAGATCCTGAAAAGGATAATAACATGTATATCAGGGCGTGAGTGTTGTTATTGTATTTATTGTATATTATATATTGGCCTCCTTCAGTCTTAGAGCGACTATGGTTCATCTCGAACACTTTTTCATGTGGCTGCGGAGCCCTATTTTGGAGAGACACTCCCGTCCACTTATATTGCAGGTCAAGGTGGCTTTAGCTTTGGTGGTAGAGGAGCCGGCCATTTTCCTTGTGGCAAACGTTTCTTCAAGAGCTGAGGCCCATGTTTTCTCGCTGTCCATAGCTTTCTTGGTCACTGTCTCTCTCCAAGTGCGGTCTAAGGCTATGTCTTCCCAATGGTCAGTATCAATGTTGACTGATTTTAAATCCCGCTTTATCACAGCCACGTAACGGAATTGAAGTGGGGGCGACCAGTCTTTCTAGAGCCAGACGTAAGTTGCCCGTACCGAATGATTTTCGGGATGCAATTAATCCTCCATCCGGCGAAGATGACCTAGCTTGTATACAAGTATTAAACTTAGTTCATCCTCAGAGAAATGAAAGAGTCAGGGAGAAAAGGAGTTATTCAAATTAAAAAATCAGAAAGTTGAGGAGTCAGAGAGATGAAAGCGTCAGAGAGATGAAAGCGTCAGAGATATGAAAGCGTCAGACAGATGAAAGAGTCAGAGAGATTAAAGAGTCAGAGAGTAAAGGAGTTATTTAAATTGAAAAATCAGAAAGTTGAAGAGTCAGACAGATGAAGAGTCAGAGAGAAAAGGAGTTATTTAAATTGAAAAATCAGAAAGTTGAAGAGTCTGAGAGAATAAGTTTTAGAGAGATAAAGAGACAGATGAAGAGTCCGATTATCCCCACTAGTCCAAGGTTTACAAAACGTGAATAACAATGACTTAAGTCGCTACCAGAGTGACGCATGTATACCTGTTACTTGGGTCAGAAATCTACCAGGAGTCTTATCAGATGTACAGGTGTGGGCTGACCTAGGTAAAAGTAGAAGTGTGGGAAGTTCGTATGTCAATGACAACAAAAGAAACAAGTACTTATATTTTTTTTTTATTTCGAAAATATTTTTAAAAAAAAATCCATTTCTACTTTATGTAGCTCATGTTTGTCATTGATATCTCATGCTATTTATTTCCTGTAATGCTACATGACTGCGGTCCTTGTGCTGGTCACATGACACCGTGGGCCACAGAAACAGATGACCTTTACATCATCTGCCCTACAGATCGCAAAGTCTTGCAAAGAGTCTTTCACTGAGCTTCACACAGTCATTCAGCTAGAATCTAGGTCTGGTCTAGTATGTTTGTATATTTCAAAATATGCTTGTAACTTACACTTGCTGTTCATAAGCAGACATATTAAGGTAGACACCTGGCCAAACCTTCAGGTGCACATAAAACGGTGCCCTAAATGCTCATGTGCATCTATTTATTTCCCCAGCTTGTTATTAAATACAAAGATACATTAAGAGTCAAGTGCGGGAATTCCCGATGACGCCATGTGACCCCCGCCCCCAAACACATTTTTGTTTCTTCATTCAGTACAATCCTATTGATTAAAAGACGTTAGTCACGTTTCGTTTTAAAATAATTAAATAATTCTAAAAAATTAAATGGTCAAACCTGATTTTTCACCATGTGTCCAAGTAGCCAGTATTTAATCTTTTTAAAACTGTCAATTTTTTTAGGCCAATCGTTATAGCCGTTTTCAAAATAATTTTTTTTTTTCATTACAACTTTGTGAACCCATAAATAGACCGTCAGCTAGTGTAGAAATTGTAAAAACATTGTACTAACTTGTAACTTGTTGAAAGAAAAGTCAAACTAAATTATAACAATTATAACACTAGTTCCGTTTCATGGTATAATTGTACATTTCATATTATACATTGATATACTGGAACAATATCCAAGCAAAGCAAAGAACTGGTATTGAGTAAACTCAAATTCACTACATAAAAGTAAATATTTTAATACAACAACCTTGAGTATAAGTAAAGATAAGCAGACACAATAATTTAGATATAAAGACACAATATACATGAGTTTAAATTAATGAATGAACAAAGATACTGTTAAAACGAAACTAAGGAAAGAAAGATATCCGAATTTTCAGTTGTTCCCCTTTTTATTCTCTCGATTATCGTTACCACGACATCTTGGTTTATTTTTAGCTTGTGTGATCTATTTTTAGCTCTTCTAAAAAAATTTGCATTGATTTTTTATGAAACATGAGTAGCGAAACAATGTTATTATTAATGTTTTTGACGACCTTGACATGTTTTATCACGCCAATAATGTTTCTTTTAGAACTGTAGGATGCCTAATCTGTAGGATGCCTAATCTGGAGGATGCCTAATCCGGGTCTGTAGAGTTTTTGTAATCTGCGTAGTGTATAGCATGTTTCAGTACGCGTTTTATTATTCTTGAGTTTGTATAACAGACTTACAGGTCAAGACATATACAATAAAGTAAATCAATTGGTGTAGATCAGGGGTTCTCAACCTGTGGATCGCGACCCACTTGGGGGTCGATTGACGATTTGCCTGGGGTCGCGTAAGACCATCGAAAATATGGATTGGTATTGTCTATAATCTTCTATTGCTGTATGTGTGTGTGTGGGGGGTCGCGGCAGAGTAGGGGATTGTAAAAAAGGGGTCGCCGAGCTTAAAAGGTTGAGAACCGCTGGTGTAGATTAAATATGAATTTTAAACCCAGAACGGGAACAGTGAAGTCTCGGTCCCAACGGCAAAGATGTTGCCTCTATGAAAGCCTAGCCTCAACTGTCTGTTTATCTATATCTAAGCTACAGTCTCGCTTTGAATAAATGCCGTCACAGTAGTGCGTTCACTACCAGTCACCTAAAGTGCGTCTCTACAGAACTGCGAATAAATATCTAGTACTATATTTATTGAATTTATTAATCCATCCTTCGAAACCAATGACGCTACAGCAGCGGTTCTCAACCTTTTAAGCTCGGCGACCCCTTTTTTACAATCCCCCACTCTGCCACGACCCCGCCCCCCCCCCCACACACATACAACAATGGAAGAATAGACAAATAACAATCCATATTTTCGATGGTCTTAGGCGACCCCTGGCAAATCGTCAATCGGCCCCCAAGTGGGTCGCGATCCACAGGTTGAGAACCCCTGAGCTACAGCCTGTGTAGGAGCCCTTGCCTGCTCCAAAACATCTTTCAGTTTATATCTCTTCTCTTATAAAATACATGGGGGAAGGGGGCGCGGTGGCTGAGTGGTTAAGCGCTTGACTTCGGATGTTGAATTTTGGGATTTTAGGGGGAAAGTAAAGGCGGTTGGTCGTTGTGCTGGCCACATGACACCTTGCTCTTTAACCGTTGGCAATAGAAAAGATGGACCTAATATCTGCCCCATAGATCGAGAAACTTCTACTGTAAATTAGAAGATGATTAAAAAGATGTTGATTACGTCACATGCGTGACCCTAGGTCATGCATGTTAACCAATGTGCTAAACTCCTGGCTGATTCAGGCAACCCATTCCATGCTCTAACACCACCAGGGAAGAAGGAAATGTTTCCTAGCATAGCCTCTCTCTCTAATCTCTCTCAGATCTGTTGTATCATCTATCCACCGTATTCGTGGTTAGCTTGTTGTTTCTCGTAATATTTTCTCTATTCATAAAGTCTAAAGCTAATAAAATAAATAAAAATAAATGAATAAATAATAACTTTTCAAAACCCAAACTATAGTGTAAAATGTAATGTTAATATCCTATTATTGCTAATAAAAAATTTTCCATACTCATCTCTCTAGTGATATATGTGTGTCAAATAGAGCAGGCAGAGTCCAACAAAAACGTCATTAATCTCAACTCTGCTGACCAGACACTGGCCAGATAATAAGGGCACTATGACCAGACACTGGCCAACTATCGATCACTCTGACCAGACACTGATCACGTACTCACCGCTTTGACCCACTACTCTTGTTCATATGCTTTCTTACTAGATTTATTGACTATTCAATAACACACACATCTTATGTGACCTTTTTTTTTAAATCTGACCCTACTAGGCCAATCTGTTTCTCTCTCCTGTCGGTTTGTCTATCTACCTAAAGACAAAAAAACAACAAAAACACTGAAGTTCCCCTTTCAAATCTTGCGGTCTAGAGGGCAGATGACGTAAAGGTCATCTGTTTCTATGGCCGAGGGTTAACGAGGGTATCATGTGACCAGGGAAACGACTAACTGCCTTTACAGTTTAGTGATTATTATTATAATATAATGATAGAACTTAGCATCTTTTGTTGTATTTAATCAAGAAATAAAATAAAAAAATGACCTCGTTAAAACCACAGTTGTATATTATCTTATATTTTGACTGAAAGTTGATTGTGACTTCCGGTCGATGCGGCTCTTTTGAGAAGGAAACAGTATTGTGCACCTGGAGATTTTTACCAGGGGACCAGAGAAAGACAGCTTTTTTTTTTTTTTTTTTTTTACTTTTTAGCATTCTTCATTTACCTGTCCTCCGGCGTATTGCATCAAGACTATATCTGTTACTCCCTCTCACAGCCTCCCCCGTTACCCCACGCCCTTCCAAAACCCGACCCAACTCCCCCGTCTACGCCAACGCCGTCTCCCCAGAGCGCCCTCTTTGCTACTACACCGACACTTTCATGAATGGGAGAGCCGAGGCCGAGGCCGAGGCTGAGGCTGAGGCTGAGGCTACTTACTATCCAATACATCCAACTCCTGGCGTACCCCCCCCCCCCCACACCCCTCTTTCTGATTCCCTCATCTCCCCCCCCCTCTCCAATTTAACCACGTAACTCGCTTTCAATCTTACTGCACGTGTAGAGATTTCTTATCGGAGGGACTGGCTTGGACCTCCCTGCCTCTCAACCCCCCCCCCCACCTCACGAGCCAGCATACGTCTCATTCATTTTCTTCACACGGCGCCCTCCCCCCAACTTGGCGCCCTCTACCTCCCCCCTCCCCTTTTATTTATTAAGTTTAAGACATAAAACTATAATCCCTTTAAAGACTTTCTCTCTCTCTCTCTCTCTCTCTCTCTCTCTCTCTCTCACGCACAAACACACGCTTATGTATTGTTTATAAATATATTGTGTATATCTGTTTTGAAAGACAGAGCAAGAGAGAGAGAGAGAAAGAAAGAGAAGGAGAGAGATATATTGAGAGAGAAGAAGAGAGAGAAGAAGAGAGAGGGACAGAGATATAAAGAGAGGAAGTCCCAGAGAGTGAGAGTGAAAGAAACATAACATTATTACCCCCATTTTTTAATGGAAAATTTTGAGACAGAGAGTGAAAGGAAGAAAAAGAAAGAAGAGTGAAATATATATATATATATAGAGAGAGAAGAATAGAAAGGGACAGAGATATAAAGAGAGGGAGGACCCAGAGAGTAAGAGAGACAGAAAGAAAGAATGACAACAAGTAAAGAAAGACATTCAGAAGAAGAGAGACTGAGAGCAAGAGAGACTGAGAGCAAGAGAGACAGAGAGCAAGAGAGACTGAGAGCAAGAGAGACCGAGAGCAAGAGAGACAGAGAGCAAGAGAGACAGAGAGCAAGAGAGACAGAGAGCAAGAGAGACAGAGAGCAAGAGACTGAGAGCAAGAGAGACTGAGAGCAAGAGACTGAGAGCAAGAGACTGAGAGCAAGAGACTGAGAGCAAGAGACTGAGAGCAAGAGAGACTGAGAGCAAGAGACTGAGAGCAAGAGACTGAGAGCAAGAGACTGAGAGCAAGAGAGACTGAGAGCAAGAGACTGAGAGCAAGAGACTGAGAGCAAGAGACTGAGAGCAAGAGAGACAGAGAGCAAGAGACAGAGAGCAAGAGAGACAGAGAGCAAGAGACTGAGAGCAAGAGAGACAGAGAGCAAGAGACTGAGAGCAAGAGACTGAGAGCAAGAGACAGAGAGCAAGAGACAGAGAGCAAGAGACAGAGAGCAAGAGGGACAGAGAGCAAGAGACTGAGAGCAAGAGACTGAGAGCAAGAGACTGAGAGCAAGAGACTGAGAGCAAGAGAGACTGAGAGCAAGAGACTGAGAGCAAGAGACTGAGAGCAAGAGACTGAGAGCAAGAGAGACAGAGAGCAAGAGACAGAGAGCAAGAGAGACTGAGAGCAAGAGACTGAGAGCAAGAGAGACAGAGAGCAAGAGACAGAGAGCAAGAGAGACTGAGAGCAAGAGACTGAGAGCAAGAGACTGAGAGCAAGAGAGACAGAGAGCAAGAGACTGAGAGCAAGAGAGACAGAGAGCAAGAGACTGAGAGCAAGAGAGACAGAGAGCAAGAGAGACAGAGAGCAAGAGAGACAGAGAGCAAGAGAGACAGAGAGCAAGAGAGACAGAGAGCAAGAGAGACAGAGAGCAAGAGAGACAGAGAGCAAGAGAGACAGAGAGCAAGAGAGACAGAGAGCAAGAGAGACAGAGAGCAAGAGAGACAGAGAGCAAGAGAGACAGAGAGCAAGAGAGACAGAGAGCAAGAGAGACAGAGAGCAAGAGAGACAGAGAGCAAGAGAGACTGAGAGCAAGAGAGACTGAGAGCAAGAGAGACTGAGAGCAAGAGAGACAGAGAGCAAGAGAGACAGAGAGCAAGAGAGACAGAGAGCAAGAGAGACAGAGAGCAAGAGAGACAGAGAGCAAGAGAGACAGAGAGCAAGAGAGACAGAGAGCAAGAGAGACAGAGAGCAAGAGAGACAGAGAGCAAGAGAGACCGAGAGCAAGAGAGACCGAGAGAGACAACAAAAGGAAAAAAAAAGACACAGAGACATAAAGAATGAAACCGAAAGAGAGCTAAGAGAAAAATTGGGAGCTAGAAAGAGAGAAAAGAGAAAATAAAGAGAAAGAGAGAGAGAGAGAGTATAAATATTGTTTGAAAAGAATGCTGGACTCCATATGTAATTCTAATTGAGAATAGTGTCGTCGTGCATATCAACTCTGATCTCCGCACATCTTTAATGCACCTTAATTATCTTGTCTGAAAACATCTACCTGAAGGATTTTTACAAAAAAAAATAAATATTTAGATCAGTGCTAGGCACTCTCCTCTCTCCGAAAGTAAGTTAATTAATCACTTCCTCCCATCTTTCTTTTGCTTCCGGGAGCTTAGCCTTGTTTCACTTTCATTGAGGTTTCTAGAACTAGGTCAGATATTGAGATGGTAAAATACATTCAATTGCTATTTGTCTAACATTGTCTGCAAGTAATTATTTGTGAGGTGTTCTTTGGTTCACCCCATAACATTTTACCCCCCATTATTGGTGGGGAATTTTGAGAGAGACTTTATTCCTTTATTATTGTTCCTTCTGTCTCGATTTGTTTGTAATCAAGAAGCTCTCTAGATCAGCGGTTCTCAACCCTTTAAGCTCGGCGACCCCTTTTACCCCCCCCCCCACTCTGCCGCGACCCCCCACACACACACATAACGCAACAGAAGAGTAGACAATAGCAATCCATATTTTCGATGGTCTTAAGCGACCCCTGGCAAATAGTCAATCGACCCCTAAAAGGGTCGCGAACCACAGGTTGAGAACCCCTGCTCTAGATCTTAACAGCTTAACAAGATTAATTGTCATTTTATTAAAAGAATAAGCGTCTAATTATAGAATTTTAAAGGGAGTTAACCTTTTTTTCTGATTTTTTTTTATAGATTACACCAAAGAAATAGTGGTTGCATTAAATTCTAAATCACTCAAGTTAAACTCAAAAACTTTCTTGTAGCTCTGAAGTACATTATGTCAATGTTCTTTCGGAATTATTATTAATTACATTTATTTTTAGCATGTTTTATTCTTGGTAATCGAAAGCTTCATTAGCGACACCAAAAAGCTGCAGTGGAGTGTCATTCGTCTGCCACGAAAGGTGCGCAGTAAACGTGAAACCACCTCCTAACTGTTACCGAAATTGATCTTCTCCGCCACTGTTTGCCTTGGTGTCTGACATCGTCGTCTCAGCGCCCCAGAGACAACACGAGGCGGTAAATCTTCTATGCGCGAGAGCTCCTCCGCCGTGTTAAAGCGCCCCCCTTTTTTTTTTCCCCCATCTCTTAGGCTGTTTAGCACCCCCCCCAGTACCTCACCGTGGCCCCCTTGATCCCGTGCGGTCACACGTAGCGCGGGGCCCGCTCCTCCTCTCTCGCCATGCATGGCCCGTCTCGACGTGGACCACTGTTAAAAAAAAAAAAAGAAATATTTCCCCAAGTTGTGCGTGTGTGTGTGTTTGTAATGGAAGGCGAGGGAGGCGGGTGGGAAGACAGACGAGGCGGGGTGTGGGGAAGGCGATGGGGGGGGGGCGGGCCTCCTCTGTCTCGTTGGAAGAATGAGAACAGGGCGAGCTGTTATACGTGAAGGAAGTGGTTTCTCCTCGCGTGCTCACACCGTCCGTTCAGTCAGGGAGACTGCGAGCAAGCCAGCCGGATTAGTGACTTGGAATTTTTTTTTTTTTTATTCATCTAGTACTTCACCTTTTTTTTCTCCGCATATTCCGCAAACGTTCAGACAGGACACTAGGGGCGTACCACACTGTGGCACAGTATCGGAATTCTGTCGTGATCTACGAGTGTTTGTATTATAATTTGTGACTGTGATCTATAAGCGCCTTTGATGTTCAGATCTACCGGTATCTATCTTTAGTCTTAATAATGTGTTTGTGTGCTTAGTCCAAAATGGTTCGTTGTATATAAAAATCTATACTTGTGTGTTATTTTTTTTTTAATTTTAGAACTTAGAAGTTCAAGTTGGTCATTCTATTTGCAGTACTCTAAGTTCAGTTGTTGTTGGTGTTTATTTAGTGGTAACTTGATTTATCTATGGTGTACTGGTGCAGTCTGCTCTATTCGTGTCTAATATCTGATTTCTGTGTTGTATTGGATTAAAGTAGCAGTTATTTCGATAGAAGGTGAGGAGACAATTTGGTGTTATATATAATGTACATCTAACGAAGGCCCTACTTACTGGTGGAGTGTAAAGATCTCTTGTTGGTATATCTAGTGTTGTGTAGACAGGAATTTATTCTATAAACTGGAATCTCTTCTAGATCTATACATTCAACTTTGACATAGAGATCGATTCAGTCTTGCTTACCTTGGAGAGTATAACTTTTTTTTTCGCAATCTATGTTGGACTTTATAAGAATTTAGTCAATCGAATGAATATTGACATAGCTAGACATAATATTCCAAAAGTGAATGGCCAGGTTACTTTTGTCTTTGCAGTCGGTTAGTCTCCGGGACGTTGCCTTGTATGCAGATCTAGATTTAGCATGCCGTACCACGTGACATTTCCCGGCCTGCATCACTAAGAATAGAGAGATCCATAAAGTTAACAATAGAGCTAGAGCATCTACATTCAAATAGCAAGAGGCAGTGGCGTGGCTAGGGGGGGGGTTGGGGGGGGGAGAATTTGAAAATCCCCCCCCCCCCCGGGCCCTCACTTGACGGAGGCCCCCAAATGAGTGGCTTTTTACATTGAAAATTAAATGTTACGCAAAATGCAGGTGCCCCCAAAGAGGTCAAGCCCCCGGGCCCCCAAACGATGGAAAATTCCTATAGCTACGCCCCTGGCAAGACGATATAGTGGTGTTATTGTCTGAAGACCGACAGAAGACTTACAGTCAGCTAATGTTATTTTTATTGCCAGTTACGTTACGGATATCTAGTGCATGATGCACCTTAGCACCCCGATGAAAAGGCGCATCCCGTTTTTTTGTCCTCTTCACCCCCTCCATCATTGTAGGGATGATTCTTTTGGTAAGCGCCAGATCTTATAAGCATCAGATCTTGTAAGCATCAGATCTTATATCGCATCAAATCTTATAAACATCAGATCTTATAAGCATCAGACCTTATAAGCACCAGATCTTATAAGCATCGATTTTGAAAACCTCAAGCTCCATGTGGGTCTATACCTGAATAGCACAGGTGAAAAATTGTAGGTTCCAGGTGAAACCTTTTAGACACTGGCCATGATTGTTATACAACTAAAACTAAAAATAGCCACTGTATTAAGGAATGTGATAAATAGCTTTCATGAAAAAAAAATATGTATCCCTAATTAGTCCATCTCTCTCTTTCTCTCTATCTCATATTCTTCACACACAGTCTCTCTTTTCTCTCTCTCTCTCTCTCTCTTTCTCTCTCTCTCTCTCGTTAACACGTGGTCGACATGCAATAGTCAATACCGGCATAACCGGTGCAGCCGATCTTCCGTTGGGCGGTATCGACTCTTGGCTACTTGTTTAGTTTACCGAGTGTACTGTGTTTCCACCGGGCAGTATCGACCCTGTACATTTACAAAGCGGTGTTCCTACAGCGCGGCTTCGCCTCATTATTAGAATTTTAGCGATGCGCCTCGTCTGATGATAAATTAATGTGTCTGGGTTGGAGGAATGTGTGTAGGTGTGTGTATAGCGCCTGTGTTAATCAGAAAGCAATAGATTCTATGTCGTACTAGCTGGCTATCATCTTTGTAAGACTTGTATTCGAAAAAAAAATGTTAAAGCTCCATCTTGCGATCTATGGGGCAGATTATGTAAAGGTCATCGGGTTTAGTGGCCCGCGTATAACCAAGGATGTCTTGTGGCCAGCTCAATGACCAACCGCCTTTAGCTTTTGCCCAACTACTGTCAGGTACCCGTTAGAGCTGGGTGGACTCAGAGGAGCTTAGGAGATCACGAATTTTAAAAATCCCATTCTTCACAAAGATTTGAACCCAGAATCCTCGGTTATGAAGCCAAACGCTTTACCACTCAACCACCTCGCCTCCAAGTCGTATTTTGATAGATTTTAGATGTTGATCTATTTCCAAGAAAATAGAGTACCCCCGACGAGGACATTGTACAAACAACATAATCTAATTGTACTTCTTTGGAACGGTAGTAAAAAAGACTGTCTTTGAATACCGGAATGTATAAATTTCCAATTCTCTTATAAGTCTATTACTGGTCTTTTTTTTTTCAAGTTCCCTATTATTCTCCTATTAGTCTGTTATTATTCTCTTATTAGTCATTTTGTATATTCTTATTAGTCTGTTATTAGACTCTTATTAGACTTGTTTGTAACTTCTTACTACTATCTTATTGTTTTCTTCTTAGTAACTTATGGTCTCTTATTGGCTTCTTTAATATTCTCTTATTGATGGTCTACTCTCTTTATCCGTAGTTAACTTTACTGGGAATGCGAAGCGAAACTCTCTGAGTAAATTCGTATTCATTACCTTTATCTTAGGTATTCCACATAGAAGTTTAGGAGTCCCATCTAGATGCTAGCAGGTGAAGTCTTAAAGAAAGATTTGAACCCGGAGCTTTCGGGCATGAAAAGTCACACTCTTTCCAGTCGGCCAACATTAGAGTTAAATTGCCGTGTCATTGTCTTAGCGACCAACCTTCAGTGAAGTCCAGTAGGGCGTCGGCGCCGTAGGCACCATTATCCCGTTGATGGTTAGAAAGGCTTTTATCCAACCACCAGGCCTGGACATGGGGCTCTTCACCCCTGTCCTGTCTGAGGGCGCTCCCAACGGTAGCGACCAACAGATTCGTCTGCCAGTGAGTTGTGTGTCGCGCACCTTATTTTGTCTCATTCTTTTGTAATGAAAGATTTGGATTACGGTTTTAAAAGGAACATGGACTAACCTTTGCATCATCACGTGTTAGTATTCTTGTGACCATGGTTCATTAACCGAGACCATACTATTTTTTTTTTTAATTCATAAGTACAGATAAAATAGGCATGGTAAGTAAAGGCGTGTACCATTTATTTAATAAATCTTCGTGATGGGGGTTAAAACGTCGAAGCCTGATAGGAGCCACCAACAGGGCCAACCTGAGGCATAGGCGAATTAGGCAGCCTTTGATTGATGGGGACCCCGCAAAGGACTCAAAATAAAAATAAATTTAGAGAAGAAATAGCGAAACTTGTGCCCAGCGATATAGTTGGTATTTTTAATTTTTCGCTGTTTAATTTTTTAATTTTTTTTCTATTTCATTTCGTGCCACAAAAATTCATTTCGCCTAGGGCCTCCAATTATCTAAAGCCGGCCGTGCCGCTAACTTAATTGCCCAAAACTAAAACCCACATTTCAGAATCGCCCCTGAACGATTCGCCTCTTACCAGCTTACGTCCATATCAGCAATTTCTCAGGCCATCAAGTTCAGAGACGCTATTCTTTACATTACATTGCAGTAAGCAGCAGTTTAAAACAAAAAAAAAAACAAAAAAAATCTACATAAGACTTGTCTTATAAAGATTTGGCGCTTATCAAGGCCGGGTATAATCTGCACCTTCGCCACGGGGTGCCCTGCAGGGGAGCCGTCCTCGCAGGCATGCGTAAAAATAGCTACTTTCTATCTCTTGTGTCATTCAGAATAATTTTTATTTGATTTCGTCCTGGGGTTTTTGCAAATTTTTATGATATTGCGCATTTCAACATTGTATATCCGTTTATGCTTAGTTAAACGATGATTATCACACTGCGATGTCTGTAAATAGATATCATGTAACACAGTTTATGCATAACATTTTAGAGCAAAAATATATTCCAGAAAATATGTTTATCTGTACAGAAACATTTGAAAAGAATGTGCCAGCAGGCATTTTTTTTATTTAGGATAGAATTTGGTATAAATCTGTGTTCTCCGTTATATGCCAGATCTAACATTACATCTTGATTAGAAGCTGATAGTTCTCGTCGTATGTATTTTGATCTCATTCGATCTCGAACTGATCGATGGATTTAAAGGCGGTTCCACTGCTCATTATTTTCAGTTCCCGGTTCCGCAGCCATTAAAGACTGATGTTTTTTTGCCTACCAGATAATCTACTTTGGCAGTCAAAGAAAATATTCGCGCACCATTTTAATTGACTTCTCACTAAGGTATTCTTATTGGAGATTTTCAAACATGGAGGCCAATCTATAATTAGTAAGCTTTTTTTTTTTTTAGTGTGTATCCGGTGTAAAGAATGCAGAAATATGGATTAGCGAATTATTTAAATAAAGCATTTAGGATTATAATTATCAGCACAAAGTAATGGTGTTATTTAGTGGACGACGGGAAACGTGAACAGGATGTTAGAAATCTTAGAAACAAAGAGAAGATAACTAGGATTCACTTTTGGTGTGAAAATTTACTTCAGTCAAACACTGGCGATGATTTTTTGGCTTTTTCGAAACCAGACAAAGCTTCTATAGCCACGTGAACTTGGATGGCTGCCTGGTCGTGCGGTTTGCGCGCTGGACTGTCGTTTGGATTTATCGATGGTCCCGGGTTCAAACCCTGCCCGCTCCCATCCCCCGTCGTCCTGCGGGAGGTTTGGACTAGGAAGTAAACTATCTTCAACTCTGAAGGGAACATCCCGAAACATGTAAAACATTTTACTTGACGACCTATGGATCTATAATTAGAAAGCCACGAAACCGTAGAGAATTTTAGTCACAGGGCTATATTCGTAGCCCTCGACTTTCACGCAGACAAAAAAAAATATTTTTAAGGATAGCGGTTAACTCCTCCCCCCCCCCTTTTTTTTCCCACCACCAACAGAAAATGAGATTCGCTACCTCTTTGAAAAAAAGAAAAAAAAGAAAAAAGGTGTCGATAAGAGTGACGTCACACTGTGACAGACGAAAGATTAGATAAACTCAAATATCGCGGCGACTTCGGCTCTGCTGCGTGTATACTCCTGCGTCGGTGACGATGGCCCGCCTTTTGATGTAAGGGCTGGAGGTCAGGGCTTTCCTCTTGCCAGACGTTTGTTGTTGTTAGTTCAACCCCCCTCTCCCCTCCCCCCACGACCCAGTTTTTCCCGCCCTTTTATTTACAAATGTTCAGCATCGCCTCGTAACATTTTTTTTGTGTGTGTTTATATAAACTTAACTCGTCAAATGTTGCTGAATACTCGTGCATTCTCCTGATGATGATGATGTCTGGGATTTCTGCCATGCATGCTAAGTGGTCTACAGGTCTCTGGTTTTTGGAATAGAAGTCTTTTTTTTGGGAAAGATATACTTTGCTGTCGTTAGATTTCGTTTCGTTGGATGGATTCCGGAAGTGTATTATTAGAAAATGACGCTGTGGTCGAAGTGCTTGGCTTCCAAACCTCGGGGTCTGGAGTTCAAAAACAGTTTAAAAAAAAATGAGATTTTCGTGCATCCGATGTACAGAATACAGAATTATTGATTCGCGAATTATTGAAATAAAGCATGTTTACATGTCTGTGGTTTTATGGAAGAGAAGTCTTTTTACGGAAAGATACTTTGCTGTCGTTAGATTTCGTTTCGTTTGATGGATTTTAGGAAGAGTATTATTAGAAAATGACGTTTTGGTCGAAGAGCTTAGCTTCCAAACCTCGGGGTCTGGAGTTCAAAAACAGTGTAAAGAATACAGAATTATTGATTCGCGAATTATTGAAATAAAGAATGTCTACATGTCTGTGGTTTTTTTGGAAGAGAAGTCTTTTTGGAAAGATATTTTGTTGTTGTTAAATAGATTTTCATTCGATGGATTCATGAAGTTTACTACTAATAGAAAAATAAAATGTGGTCGAAGTGCTTGGCCTCCAAACCTCGGGGTCTAGAGTTCAATTACAGCTTAAAAAAAAAATACAACATTGGAATTTGTGATTTTTAGAGGCGTCGAGAGAGATTTGTTGTCATAGCAAGACAGTTAGAAAAGGAGTGGTTTTATAGCCCAATAACAATGCGTCTTCAGTGGTGCCTCAAATTCCCCACAGATGTCTGGAGTTTCTGAAGAACTTGTTTTTTTTTTGTTTTTTTTTTATTTTGTTCAGTTTTCTTTCCATATTTTGTTTATTTTTTTAACTTTCATTTTCTTGTGCAACTATTGGTCCAACCCTTTCAGTTTTCTCTTCGATTTTGTCTGAACGAATTGAGACCTAGCTTTGATTCGTTTGCTCAGCAATATGAAAAAATTTATTATGCTTATTGTATCATTTGTCACACAACACGTGACATCCGGTCAAAATGTTTTTTAAAAGTGTGTGTGTTTGTGTATTCTATTCATACAGGAAAGTGTTTTGATCGCCTATTTCTTATAGTTTCTATCTCTGGAGCTAAAGCTACGTATTCAGTCAAAGTGACTTTTCAATGCGGACATTAAGCTACATGCATTGACCCTCTCCTGCTTGCTTACTGATCAAGTCTGTGTTTCGCTCATCGCATTCAAGTTTTAAAAAAGACTCTTCATCGAGAGGTCCCAAGATAAGAGAGTCGGATTTGGTGGGGGGACAAACTGCGCACAGGAGCGTATCTTTGCCTCCCATTTTCCCCCCTCCCTCTCTCTTTTCTCTCCCTCGTCGGTCTCAATGGTCAAGCGAGCCATACGCTAGGGCAGCTCCTGAGACCCCCCCATCTGGGATGTAATGCGATGTTTCTCGAGCAGAGAGCGGATCTCACGTGTCTTATGTAATGTGTTGTGAGTGGTCTTTCACCAAGTCTACTCACAACCGAAGTACTCTGTGTTCAGCCAGACTTTTACTCGCTCTGAGAGTGGGACTTGTGTTCATGCTACTCCTAGGCTCCAACATAGGTAAGTGACCTGGCCAGGCCTCGGACCCTGAACGTACCTGTTATGAGTGCGTGTCTCTGTAGAGCGGTTGTATTACTCATGAATGACTTGCACTCTGTCTTTGTTTCTCTTGTTCTACCTCCTCTCGCTTTGTTTTCTGGTTCTCTCTTTCTCTTAGGTTATTTCTCCGTGTCTCTTATCTTTGTTTTTTTGTCTTGTATGTGTTTACAATCTACCCTCAGAATTACTTATCTTTCAGTGTCTGTTAGATCTATAAGAATTTTCTAAAAATCTCCATCTTTGCTCTCTCTCTCTCCTCTCTTATCTCTCTTTCTCTCACTTTCTCTCACTTTCTCTCTCTCTCTCTCTCTCTCTTTCTCTCTCTCTCTTATCTGTGTTTACATTATCGTTGTCACATTATATCCACTTATTATAACCATTTAACAATTAGAATTGGGGCGTAGCCCTGTCTGAATCAGTTATTGAAAATAGCCATATCACAACTAAGTATGAATTCTAACTATGTCACATTTAGCTATATAATGTAGCCATGTTTACAATTAGCCATATAATGTAGCCCTGTTACTAGTAGCCATGGAATGTAGTCCTCTGACAATTAAAATTGGAATGCAGTCTGTCACAGTTAGCCATGGAATATAACCATGTTAAAATTAGCCATATAATGTAGCCCTATTACAAATAGTCATGGAATGTAGCCCTGTTACTCTTAGCCATGGAATTAAGCCATGCCAAATTTAGCCATAGAATCTAGCCCAGTCACAATCAGCCATGAAATGTACCCCTGTTACGATTAGCCATGAAATGCATGTATCCCTGCCACAAATAGCCATGAAATGTATCCCTGTCAAAATTAGCAATGACGTATAGCTCTGTTATACAGCTCCGTGTATCAGGCTTGTGCAGAAAACACATATGCATAATTACATTAAGATTAAACCATACAAATTCTGCTCTACCTGTTACACTTGTCAGATTGCAAGCCTTTAAGAAAAACAAGAACCTAAACACCTAATAAAATGCAGAAATATATCTTTAAATATTCATTTATTTATCGGATGCTCGCATTTAGCAATGTGCATACTCCACTAAATATAAAATAACTTATCATATTCTATAGTGAATGCAAGATACATTTTATATCTAAATTTATTTTACAGCAGGCGCAATCAGCGTTTATCGTAACACGACTCTGTACCATTTCGCTACCGCAATGCTACGATTTCTCCAACGGGAGATTACTGCGTGTCGTTTAGCTGAAGGGGAGGGAATGAAAACCCGCTGGCCTTGATAAATGAGCACGAAGGTTTGAAGGCGAGTCACCAGGAGTTAATTGTCCTTGCGCAACGTCGTAGAAATTGGCGGATTGGGTTAAAAGAGATGGAGGGGGCGGGGATCGTATGCGATTAGTACGATACGAGCCTGGCTTGGAGGAGCAATTAGCATAATTTACACCCGTCCAGCTGAGTAATAATAAATAATGTGTTAGCTTGCATGGAAAATCTAAAATTTTTCTTGAGGAACATATAGACGAAATAGGCCCACTTTCATGACAGAATACAACGTACAGCTATAACTGGTGTTAGACATAGTCACCAAGACAGTCATAGACCGGGGGGCGGGGGGGGGGTGTTTTACATGAAATGGAAAGGTAAAAGAAAGTGAAGATAAGAACCATGCCCTATGCAGTATGTCACAGTTCACTAAGACCAATTCACTTACATTTTGAATATAATGTATATATTTATATATCATGCATTTTATATACTGTAATATATGCATTATAATCCAATGCGCTCATAGACCCACACACAGAGAGAGGGTCAGTTCTAGTAGTTTCAACACCCTGTCTTGTGACCCGCCTTTGATGTGATTTAATAGATTGGGGTCCCCCCCCCCGAAGGGTGTAAAGTCCCCAGCCCCCTCCCAACTTATGGTATGACTGTATGTCTAACAGTCTAATTTACCATATTTTGCCTACCCCCCCCCCCCATTTTTTTAAAGTATGAAGACGAGGAAGAACATCTTTATATTAGATGGAATACCCCCCCCCCGCCTCCCACTCCTGTTCATTTTGCCCTCCCCCTCTCATTCTCTATTTCTCTCTGTCTTTCGCATATTATCTTTTGGGTTTAGCCAGGCGAGTGGGGAGGGGGGGGGGTTCGATAACACACGAGGGCTTTATTCAAGACGCAGACGATGGCGTGTCACGTCCGAGACGTCCTTGTAATAAATTGGACGTCACGAGACACGCGTGAAATGAGATTATCAGGCTCGTCATAAGGCCATCAAATTTGCAATGTGATTTTCATGGAAGAAATACACACACACACGAAATGAGTTGATTATAGCGACTGAATCATCGGGAAAATCCTTTTTTTGTTTTTGTTTAGTTTTGTTTTTTAAAGGAGCTTTTTAGTCTTCCGAGACAATAATCCATTCAAACTAAATAGAAAGAAATGACGTCATCACCAAGGTCAAAGTAATGTAGCATTCGTCATTTCCGCCTTTATCAGATTGCGTCTACAGTTTCGACCGGTATGTTGTTGGCGTTACCTAAGAATGTAAAATTTTTTTTTAAGACATCTAGCTTGAACCTCCTTCTGCTAGAAAAGGAACTACCGTCTCTCATTAGTAGTAATTTGGATTCATTTTTCTTAAATGTAGGGCAATATCCCTGTAGAAAAGTCGAATTAAAAGAACCTTTAGATACTTGACCAAAGAGAAAAGACTTCGTTAGAAGTACCCGTTGAAAAAGTGGGCGGGGCGACGCTGAGTTTGTGTCAAACACAAACTCTCTTTGTAATTTTGTACAAGTTCTCCTGCTTTCTCAATAATAACAACACACCACAATCTTTTTTTATTTTGGCGTATTTTCAATTTTGAATAACTGTCTAAAACCGAATAATTCTTTGGTTTATCCCAATCTGTTCCACGAAAACTCCTCGCGTTTTCATTAACTCTTTCTCTCCGTAATTATTTACCACATTCTGGTGGAATTAACGCTGGTATCGTCAGTTAGGAGAGGAGTTAATGCTGCCTTCATTGGACTGGCTTAGATAAATAGAGAAATAAAACCAGTTCGTTACATCGTATGTAAATCGAGTCTTTTTAGGATGGCCGCCTGGTCGTGCGGTTTGCGCGCTGGACTGTCGTTCGGATTTATCGACGGTCGAGGGTTCAAACCCTGCCCGCTCCCATCCCCCGTCGTCCTGCGGGAGGTTTGGACTAGGAAGTAAACTATCTTCAACTCTGAAGGAACATCCTAAAGCATGTAAAACATTTTACAAACATTTTGAGTCTTAAAATTCATACTGTTTAAATCCAAAGTAAAAAGTATGTTTTATAAAACATTAGTCATGCCTGTCCACACCTGATAATGTCTTTATCATTGGAAGAAAGGCCAGTGATGGAATATACAATTAATCGGGAATTATATGCCCAGCTCCAATAACCAAAAAATAAACAAAATTGCTATGGCAAAATACCCTTTCTTGAGCACTAAGACCAGATGGAACACCCACCAGCAATCCCGGACCATAGATCAGCAATTCATTAAGAGACCCCAGGAACCCTAGCGAATCAATGGACCCCATTCACCAATCGTAAACAAACAACATTAAGCCACGTGATAATATTGATGAAACAGTGAAAAAAAAAACGTATCACGTGACAGCCTTTATGGATTAAATATTTTGTTATAGAAGAGATAGAAAATCACGTGGCTAAATGTGGTTTGTTTACGATTGGTGAATGGGGTCCAATTCATATCACATATCCTACCGATTTTCTCGAGAAACATTGTTAGTACGCTACAGTATAATTTTACTGTTGCCAACTAGATTTGAACTAAATCAAAGCTACACATGAAAGAGGTTAGAAAGATAGATTCTGTAGGGTAAAATACTGCACACACATTATCATTTAGATTTTTAAAAAAAAACAGCCAAAAATTGGAATATCAACACTTAATTTTTTACACCGGATACACCGAAAAGGCTTGCTATTTATAGCTTGTTCCGCCATGTATGAAAATCTCAAATAAGATCATCTTAAAACGGATTTCCCCTAATGTATAACGATCTTAAAAAAAAATAATCGTGTTACTATGTCATCCAAAGATTGGCGACAGACTAAGACAGCCGGAAAGGCTAAACAGGTTTTATCGTAATTCCAGGCGACACACTTTCCTTCACACCCAGGTATTCTGGTGTGATGGTTTCTGGATCCTCCCTGACATTCCTGGTCCAGATTCCACAACACATTGGGTCGTCTGCTAGACATTTTTATTCTGCGCACTAGGCAGAGAATAGAACTAAAGGAGAAGGTGGGGGGGGGGGGGCATGTGAAGCTGGTAAAGTCAAAGTTTCCCTTTTCAGACCTTGCGATCTATGGGGGGCAGATGATGTTAAAAATCATCTGTTTCTTAGGCCAGCGGTTAACTAGGAGGGTGTCATGTGGCCAGCACAACGACCAACCGCCTTTACTTTCCCAAAACTAAAGTCAAGTACCCGTTAGAGCTGGGTGAGCTGAGTGGACGGGGGGGGGGGGGGAGGTCGCCCTAAAAATCATGAAATTCAAAATTTCAGTGTTCACCGAGATTCGAACACAAGTGCTTAACTACTAAGCCACCGTGCCCCCCGCCCTCTTGGTGGCTGGTAGTTAACAAACATACTTTTAAAAAATCACTTTAGGGGAATACTAAATGGGTAAATGAGAACATAGGTAAATACGTGAAATGAAGCCTCAGGGGCAAGTGAACTTGTAGCCCAATGAATGGAAATTTTATGTATGAAACTAATGCCCGAACACATATTAAGAACTGTTCTATGCTTTAAGCCTTCCAGAGGTCTCGAGTTGAAATCCCTGAGAACACTGGGATTTTAAGCTTCGTGACTTTTTTTTAGGACGCCCTTGAGTCCACCTCATTGTAATGGGTAACTAAAAATTGGGGAAAGTAAAGGCAAGCTGATCGCTGTGGTGGCCACATGACACCCTCGTGGCTTATAGGAACTGAGGGGTTTTCCATCATCTCCCCACATAGATCGCAAGGTCTCTTAGTTGACCTACTTTTTTTTCCTGTTTTCTCATTTTCTTTGACCTTTTAATTTTTCTAAGGCTTTTTATCTACACCCTGTTTGGTTTTCTTTCCAGGTCTAGCTGTGGAACCGGCAGGCCATGAAGTGCTGGACCTCCTCCAAGGCCTCAATGCTACCTCGGCCGAGTCGCTGGCCGGGCTACGGTACACAAACGGCCCGAACACGAGTTCGCCAGCAATCCTGTTGGAGGGTAAGTCCATTCATCTAAGTCCCTGTGTGTTGTGTCACGTGGTACGTCTCTTAGCTTCTTTCTAGTGCATCTTGGGACAGAGTTTCAGGTCAGCCTGAACAGACTTAACAGGCGCCAATGATGCAGAACAAAATAAACTGTTCAGACACAAATAGATCCATTTGTCTCTTGTGTGGGTGTGTGTTGGTGGCGGGGTCATTTTACAATTCCTTTTTTTGTGTGTGGTAGGGAAGATTTATCTATCTATCTATCTATCTATCTATCTATCTATCTATCTATCTATCTATCTATCTATCTATCTATCTATCTATCTATCTATCTATCTATCTATTCGTCCGTACATTTATCTATTCATCAATCCATAACAATCGCTCACCTTTAGATAGTTATACATCAAGTCTTTACTCCAGCACCTACATGGTCATGTAGTCAATTAGACAAAGAAAGCACTGTATAAAGACACACACATACTGTCTATAGACACACACACACACTGTTTTTCCTACACACATAGAAGATAACAATTTTAAATAAACAGATGGTTAACAGGAGATAAATTAAACGACTCTACGTAATGGGACAAAATAAAACACCCTAAGCCATCCTGGCAACAATCTTTCGCTTATTCATTTTATTTGCCAGATATTTTTAGTTAAAACAAACACGCTTTCAAAAAATCCCTTTACTCCTAGAACTGTCGCAATAAACTGCACATCCATTCACACTGAACAAATATCTTGTTTATTTAACTTTTTTTTTTAGCGGTTTCTTTATATAGATATCAGATTGTACTAAGTAAACAAAAAAAAACAACAAAAAAACCTCGCTTTGTTGTACATTTTGTTTTATCTCCGCCAAGACAATATAATTTTTGGTGTCAGAAATTGTGCTAAATCTGGTCAGCTTTGGTTGACGTCAAATGGTAACTCCCTAGTTGTTTTTTTTTTTTTTTTTTCATTAATAACACACTTTTTATTTAATATTGTTGACATTATTTAATTATATTTCTCTAATATAATATGACGGGTATTTATGCCTAGCTTGTTTTCCTGAATCTGCCTGTTTAAAAAAATATGATTTGAAGGATTAGATTATAGATTATAGGTAGAGACAGGCCCTCCACCAAAACTATTAGGGCCCCAGAAAGCTGGGTACGTGTGGGCCCTCTGCTTTACCCCCCCCCCCCCAACACACACACACGAAAAGTCTTTGAATATGTATAACAGCTAAGAAAAGGGATGCATTAAAAAAAAATCATGAAGGTGCCCCGGATTACGGTCCTGTCTTTCCCCCCTTCGCCCCATACCCAAGCAGTCATGGTACCCCGATTTAGTGTGTTCTCTTGAACATGAGATACTGGTATAGCTAGTTCTGAGAACCACTGTCTGTCTAACAATAGGGCCGTGAATAAGTTAACGCTGATTACGCAGTGAAGTTGAAGAAAAGAGAGAGAGAGAGAGAGAAAGAGAGACAGAGAGAGAGAAAGAGAGAGACAGAAAGAAAGAGAGAAAGAAAGAGAGAGAGAGAGAGAAAGAAAGTGAGAGAGAGAGAGAAAGAGAGAGAAAGAAAGAAAAGAGAGAGAGAGTGAGAGAGAGAGAAAGAAAGAAAGAGAGAGAGAGAGAGAGAGAACGAGAAGGGTTGGGCGATAGTGGGGGCGGCTGGTGAACAGCATGCTCCTATTGCGTTGGATTAAAGAGTTTTGTTACACCATGAAGGTACCGTACCGTCGTGGTGTTTAAACTGCAACGGACGTCTTCTGCCTCAACGGTATGCCGCAGTGACGTAGCGCTCTCGCGGGAGAATGGTGTCAGTGGGGTAACGTCTGCACCCGCACCGCATCCCCCCCCTCTTTCTCCTTAGCCTCCCCCGCTCTGTATACCCCCCCCCCCCACACACACCTTTTTACTCTCTCTCTCTCTTCCCGAGACATAAATTTTCAGACATTTTTTGTTCTTTTCGATACTCGTGCTAAAAGACTGGAAGAGAAAAACGGAAGACACGAGGACGGATCGAGAGAAAGTGGGAATTGGAAGGAGGCGAAGGTAGATTTAACCCCCAGACAGACAGTTATGCAGCGCTGAGATATTTAGGCCACGATTCTTCCCCTCGGTTGTCCTTCGACCTCCCCCCCCCACACCATCCCCCCTCCCCCCTCATGGTCTCGTGCCGCACCGGCGCTTGCGCTTCAGGGATCTACGTCCTAGTGAGTATCTCTGTGTGCGAGCCTGACTTCCTCCTCCCTGAGTCATTTCACACATCGGGGTCTCCCGTACATATGCGATCGATTCAACGAAAGTTGTCTACACACAGAAGGGACGGCTCTGTGAGCACACGGCACAGACATGTCTGCCAAGACATTCAGAAGTATTATCCAGATTCTACGTCTACTTGTGAAAACGTCCATTGTCCATCGCGATTACATGTCTGCCAAGACATTCAGAAGTATTGTCCAGATTCTACGTCTACTTGTGAAACGTCCATTGTCCATCGCGATTACATGTCTGCCAAGACATTCAGAAGTATTATCAGACTTCTAAGTCTAGTTATGAAACGTCCATTGTCCATCGCGATTACATGTCTGGCAAGACATTCAGAAGTATTATTCAGATTCTACGTCTTTTTGTGAAAGTCCATTGTCTATCACGATTACATGTCTGCCAAGACATTCAGAAGTATTGTCCAGATTCTACGTCTACTTGTGAAACGTCCATTGTCCATCACGAAAACATGTCTGCCAAGACATTCAGAAGTATTATCAGACTTCTAAGTCTAGTTGTGAAACGTCCATTGTCCATCGCGATTACATGTCTGCCAAGACATTCAGAAGTATTATCCAGATTCTACGTCTACTTGTGAAACGTCCATTGTCCATCGCGATTACATGTCTGCCAAGACATTCAGAAGTATTATCCAGATTCTACGTCTTTTTGTGAAACGTCCATTGTCCATCATTACACTTTCTAGACTTCGCCGAAGAGGCAGTCAAAGCGTTGGTCAGTTGCTAGTCAGTTTGCGTCCAATTCGTCCGTGGTTATTTAGTCCGTGGTAGTTAATCTGAGACTATTTGGTTTCTAGTTTGTTCTTGGTTAGTTTATCCGTGATCTGTTTGTCCGTGATTAATTTATTCACGTCTGGCTTACCCATTAGCATAAGTTAGCTCGTAACTTGTGTTTTATGCTCTAAGTCTGAGACCAAGATTATGCTCGTGAATTTAACATATATGCTGGTGGTATTCATTGACCTTTGCGGTCTGTAGCGCTGGAGATCCTGTGAAAGGGAACAAACTCAAAGAAATTATCATGCTCAAAATAAATCCGTCAATCTTGCAGTTCACAGGTTTGATACACGGACGCTTAGTTTGGTAGCCAAGCTGTCTAGCCCTTAACCACTACGTGCTTCACCAAGGAGTCTAAATGGAGCGCATTTTTTGTGTGTGTGTGCTCATTGCTGGAAGTCTTGGCAATGAAGTCAATGCCAGTGTTCTTTAGTTCGAAAGTTTAAAAGAAAATAGAGCTTGCGTCTTTTCTTCTTGGCCCTAATTTCAAAGGGGGGGGGGGACGTTGGAGAACTCTTCAATTTTTAGGTGCCGGGGTAAATACATCCACAGGAACGTCTGAACCAACACACGATCAGGCGGGGGCGAAGAAACAGTGGGGGTGGGGGGGGGCATCAACTGATGCTAGGGCACCTGTCTCTGCCAGGAACATGTTCCAACACCAGGACCTCACAGAAACATGCCTTTGGGTGGCTGGCAGGAATGGCTTCGTATAAGGGGGGCGCTAGAAGTAATTGGGGGGGGGGAAGGTGACAGCTCTGCAAAATATCTCTTATAAGTTCTGTTGCAATTTAAAAAAAAAATAGCTTGGTCTCTCTTACTCAGAAAAAAAAGGAATTAAGTTTCTTAATACACGAACTAGACATCTAGAAAACCGGAAATTACCGAAGATCTTTGATGGTACTTTTAGTTTCACTGGAAAACAAATTCTGGGTAAAAAAATGTATAGGTTGGAACTCCCCGAGTTCCGGTTTCAACTCTTTGTTCTACCGTCTCATACTTTCATGCATTCATTCGAGATGAACATTTGGAAGAAGAGTGATTGGTGAACTTTTTTTTAGGCTCAAGTATCGTTCTTGTCACGTGGCTGAGAGAGATCACGTGACACTGTTGTAATTATATATAGAGAGACGTTGTTCCGACGGTACAGAGAGAGAGACAGACAGACAGACAGACAGATATTGTTAGATAGAAAGGGACTGAGAGGAAAAGAGAGAGACGGACAGACAGACAGACAGACAGATATAGTTAGATAGAAAGGGACTGAGAGGAAAAAAGAGAGAGACGGACAGAGATTGAGAGAAAGAGAGAGAGAGAGAGAAAAAGAGAGAGACAAAGAGAAAGAGAGAAAGAAAGAGAAGAGACAGAGACAGGGAGAAAGAGCGCGCTAGAGAAAGGGAGAAAGAGATACTGAGAGAAAAAGATAGGAGACAGAGAGAAAGTTTGTTCACATGTCATCGATTTTCACAAGGATGAAACAAAAACTGTCCACGATTGAGATATTTCTTAGAGTTTATACCTCCACCTCTTTGTAGTTTTTCCCTCCAATGTCCGTCCTCTTTCCCCCCTCCTTTAAATTATTCTGCACGTCTTTCGGAATGATGACGTCACTGCGGTTGAAGGAGAACAAAAAAGTTTGCGCTTTTGGTAGATCCAGCGACAAGATGATCACAAGGTTTGCGCAACCTCGCTCACGCACTGAAGCAGGACAACAACAACACAAAAAACCCCACATAATTTTAACACCTCTTTACCCTGCCCTCAGCCAGTCTCCGCCTCTGGCAGCACATTATCTTATCAGTTATATCTTATAATTTACAGTAGTTCTCCCGGCCTCTCTTTTTCTTGTCTCTCCGTTTTTCCTACCACCCCTCTCTCTCTCTCTCTCTCTCTAGCTCACTCTCTGTCTGTCTGTCTCTCTCTAGCTCACTCTCTGTCTGTCTGTTTGCCTGCCTGTCTGTCTCTCTCTAGCTCACTCTCTGCATGTCTGCCTGCCTGTCTGTCTCTCTCTAGCTCACTCTCTGTCTGTCTGTCTGCCTGCCTATCTGTCTCTCTCTAGCTCACTATCTGTCTGACTCTTTCTCTCTCTAGCTCACTCTCTGTCTGCATGCCTGTCTGTCTGTCTCTCTCTTTAGCTCACTCTCTGTCTGTCTGTCGGTCTGCCTGTCTCTCTCTAGCTCACTCTGTCAGACTCTTTCTCTCTCTAGCTCACTCTCTGTCTGTCTGCCTGCCTGCCTGTCTGTCTCTCTCTAGCTCACTCTCGGTCAGTCTCTTTCTCTCTCTAGCTCACTCTCTGTCTCTGTCTGTCTGTCTCTCTCGTTATATATATATATATATATATATATATATATATAAAGAGATTGTACTCACCATCATCTTCATAGCAATGTTGCTTCGCTCACGAGGAGGGCAGGGAACTCTTCGATCACGAACGATGAGCCTCAAAATGCCCCCCCCCTCCTCTTCTTTACCAGCACTGTCCCAGGTGAGCGGATCGATTGGACTGATCAATTACCTGGTTGTTTGAACATTGACCTCAGTACCTGCTCGCACCAGTGATAACAGAAAGTCTCATTATCAACACACTTTGATTGACGTGTTTGATTGGACTCGCTAATTAGTAGCCCGACTTGTCACTTTTATTACTTTATAGCAAGGAGTAGGATTTTGAAAGGAATATATTTATCTTGTATATTTCTGCTTTGAGAAAGGTTGACGAGAAATATTTTAAGTGTGACAGTTATAAGACCTTAATACATGTTTTTGATTCTGTTTGATCTCGTACAACTGTTTAATATTATAAAAGGTGGAGGCGGGCATTTACGTTATCTATCTATCTATCTATCTATCTATCTATCTATCTATCTATCTATCTATCTATCTATCTATCTATCTATCTATCTATCTATCTATCTATCTATCTATCTGGATGTTGACCTGTAAACCTTTGCCATGTCTCGGTAGACTATGGATGCAAATTCAAGATACAATTTTGTCCCTTACCACGTACATATTTTTGCCATCTCACTTTCTGGTTGTCAACTGAGGTACTTTTCACATCTTTGTATATAAACGAAAACACCTGTCAACTTTAAGTTAATGAATGCACTTTATAAAGCCTGTGTTGTTCTGGATTTTAAATCGACTTTAAAGGAATGAGTCATATGAGTTTTTTTGTGTTTTTTTTTTCAAAGAAGCCATAACATGAGGAGAAACCCAGCCGCCAGGGGAAGTAAATAATACATGAGAGATAGAAAGAGGGAGAGAGAAAAAAATCTATACTCATTTTTTTTTTTTTTGGTCTGTCATTCCGAGTGGAAAGCTTAAGGTGGAATCGATACGTCTTTACTGTCAGCGTTCTGGTCGTTAGCTTTGTCCCACGAGAGAGAGAGAGAGACTTGTAGACTTTCAATGTATGTGCTTGTGTTGTCTGACAGAAGAGAGAAAGAGAGAGAGAGAGTGAGAGGAATGAGAAAGCTTTATAAATGAAGAGAGCACGAGATACAGAAAGAAAGAGATTATCATTAAAGAAATGATATTTAAATGAATTATTAGAAAGAGAGCGAGAAAGAGCGAGAGAAATTGAAAATACTTTTTCCGATCATAACTTTATATGTACGTTTCGATCTTTCAGCCAAATACTTTGAGTAAATCTTTTTTTCCAAACAGCTTTCTTACTTTCTTTTTTTTTTTTTTTTATAAAGAAAACATGTATTCATCTTTTCTTTCATTTGGGACCTTAAGATTTATAAGCATTACGGGCTTAACCGGTGGGTAAAAGTTTTGTTTCGCATCTTTTCTATTCTCATTGGAACTCCAGACTTTAGCCATCCTAAGTCAACTTGCAATGCCACGGAACAATAGTCGCCTGCCCTCCTCTCTCTCTCTCTCCCGCCAGACATTCAGAGGCTATAGATGAGTGGACAAATACAATGGATATTTGCCGTTTCACCTTTCTGGAATTGACGAAATTTCCAGTTGCCGTTTGGTCTGATTCCCGGACAAAGTCTGGCCCTGAGATTGAAATATCGACATTTCGATTCTTTAGCTTCGAGCTTCAAACGAGGAACACACAAATACAAAAAAAAAAAAAAAAGCTCATAATAGTCTGGCATAGTTTTTATTCTTTCTTGTGTGTGTGTGTGTGTGTGTGTGTTTGATTGGAGGTGTGTTCTTTATTTTTTTCTTCTTTTCTCTGTTCGTGTTTCAACACTTTTTCTCCTTTCTGCCTACTTTCACATTCCATCCCCCCTTTGAAACCCCAGAGTCATATCATGTCTGTAATCAATAATTCAGAAACTGCATTTCTCTACAAGTCTAGTTCCTGTGAAACAATGCCATGAATGTTAAGGGTTGGGTTAGAGATTAGGGAGGGAGGGGGGGGGGGTTCCAGACAGGGAGAATCGTTCAAACTTTAAAGGTAAAACATTTAAAAAGTTCTTAGGTGTATTGTTTTATAGATATTTCTCAACAATATTGCGCATCCTTTTTGTGATCAAAGTTCCAATTCAGATATAGTCTCTGTTTCACACTTAAGGCCTAAATTTAAGAATTAGAGCCTCTATTTTGAGAATTAGAGCCTCCAGTTGAGATCTATGTTAGAGATATAGAGCCCCCATTTAAGATCTAAAAACTCTTTTTAAGCTTGTATCAATTTGAGTTTCAAAGCCTCTATTTGAGATCGTCTCTATTTGATATGTAGAGCCTCATTTTGAGATCGAGAGTCTCTATTTGATATGTAGAGCTTCAATCGGATATCGAAAGTCTCTATTTGATATCTAGAGCCTCAATTTGATATCTAGAGCCTCAATTTGAGATATGGAGCTATATTGAGATCCAAAGCCTCTATTTAAGATCTAGAGCTATGTATTTAAAAAAAAAAAGATGCACATAACATGACAAAGACTCACAATCATCTTGTCTCTTTTTTCTTTGCTCAATCATATTCCTATTAACCTTAAAGTCAGGATGATTAAGATGATGTGATTGGTCGATAAAATACAAAGTGTCAAATGTCATTTTACTTTTCCGAAACCTAGTCTTTGTGTGTGTATGTGTGTGTGTCTGTGTCTATGTGTTTCTATGTGTGTGTGTGTGTTCTGCTTGGCCACTATTTAGCACAATTGGTTCTTGCCACATCACATGATTGATTTTGCTTAGTGCCCGGAGGCTAGTCAGGTTCCGGAAGACAGTCGGGGTACTTTCAGGGCATGTCCCTTGGGGGCTTCATTGACTCCAAACCTTTTTCTGTTTCCAATTATGTAGTGATTTCTGATTCCGGCTATGAATTGGTTACCTCCAATGCTGAAGAGCGCAACAGAAAAAAAAAAGTTACAAGATAATGGGAACAATTTCTGCTTTCGGCTTACTGACTGATAGACTGACTGATAGACTGACTGATAGACTGAATGATAGACTGAATGATTGATTGGCAAACTCCCTTGGAGCAGAACCTCCAGACGTCCATTTCCGGTGTAAATAGTTTTGGTCTTAAATGTGAAATCGAAAATCTGTGTCTGAGTCAAGTCATTATTTTTAATGTTAGAGCTTAGGGTCGGCAACTTACGGCTCGCGCGTCTCGTACGTGGCACGGTGAGCAGTTGTAAAGCCGCTAAGGTTTCAAAAAATTATGAAGATGTATTTATATCTTTTTTTTAGACTTATCGGTATTTGTGTTTATAGCTTATTAAATAGATATATAAATGGGGCAAAGACATAGATAGCATGACTGATATATAAATAAGAAGGGTGAGTGAAGACGCTGTTTATAACGCATATAAAGATGCCCCGTCTTGTTCCACGCCCCTGTCAGCGCAGCTATAAATCTAGCCGGTTTTATAAAAGCTCGTAATCTCCAAGATTTATCGTTTTATCGATCACTGTAAATTTATTCCAGAAACTCAATAATTTTACTCCAGGGAGTTAACACCAGACGACGTAATAGGATATTTCAAGGGACATTAATCTGCACTTTGCATTCAGTATTTGTCTCCCCTCTTCCCCTTCAAGGGCACTAACTGGACTGGTTCCATTAGATTATCTGTCTTTCATCTTGTCGGCCATTTTTAAATTGCAATTATTTGAAACATTGGTCTGATAGTAACGCATTTAGAGGCAGTCTGTTTCGATTGATTTCTGGGATTGATAAAAAAGCCTACTCGAAATGGAATCCGTCTGGTGTATGGCTTTTGTTGAACACACTTATCTGTACTTGTAAATCAAGGGTTCAACGCACTAGAGACTAGCAAGGCTTCGTATACATTGGTGGTATGAGGGGTCCCCAACGAAACAATGTCCCCAACGAAACAAGGCCCCCGACGAAACAATGAGACATGTACTGTTGTTTTTTTTTTCAAATTCATTTATCTTTGCACTTTTCCCAGCGTTGGTCACACCACCTCCAACAACCGCTAACCACCAACTCCAACCACCTCCACCTTCAACCACATTCACCTCCAAACATTCAACTAGTTCCACCTCCAACCAACTTCACAACCAACCACTCCCACCACCTCCACATCCAGCCACCTCCAAGTACCGCCACCTCCAACCACACCTGCATTCAGCCACCTCCAACCATTTCCACTTTCAACCACCTATAGTCGGCTTATAGAGAGTCTTTCCTACAATACATGTTGCGCTCTGTGGGCTAAGATGCTCATCTAACGATGCATCTTCCACCTTTATAATAATAAATTATATAAACAACTATATCATAGTCTCTCTTCTATGGATACTATTTACTAAATAGTACTAGCGAATTTTTTTCATAAAAATGTTCTATGATGAGATGGGAGCACACCATGGATGCCTAGATCTGAAAAACTTCATTTCCAATTGTAAGGATTAATCATTTTAAACCATCCGTAATGTAGAAAAAAAAAATGTGTTTTGGTATGGTCTATATGTAGTGACATTCATCCATATGTATAACCATATTTTTTTTATGAACGATTTTCATGACCAATAAATGGTTGGAATCGTTTTGCATCAGAATGCCAACTTTACACAAAATTTGTCTCTATACTTAATGAAATCTATAACCCAAATTATAGATAATTTAAAGTAAAGTAGGACAATTGGTATTATCGACGGGGGGTTTACTCTTTTGTACGACATTGTGTATTCGTTTAGTCAACACGAGTTGTCTTCCTTTGTGATGTCCTCGGCACTGGCAATCGACTTCAATCTAATACTTGGCCAGGTTGTAAGGTGAGCTCTGAGGGGAGGGGGGATAAGTAGTTAGTACTGAAACCAGTGGCACTAGTATCGATTACCAATGCTGTTATTGTGATGCACAGACAGAGCTAGTCGATACGCACTCCCCGAGCGATGGTCGGAGACGCTGTCATCTCAAACGCCATCATTTTGTCACGTGCTAACTCTACCTATTTAACATGCGACTTAGACGGGAAAATGGTTTCAGAATGACAGTCACACATTTTTATTACTTATAATAGTAAATTACAAGGTTAATAATTATAACAGATCCGAATTATGGGGGCTTGAAAATATCACTAGTTATT
Organism: Biomphalaria glabrata; assembly: GCF_947242115.1. Lineage (NCBI taxonomy): Eukaryota > Metazoa > Mollusca > Gastropoda > Planorbidae > Biomphalaria > Biomphalaria glabrata. The sequence goes on along the minus strand of NC_074716.1, from coordinate 51,333,508 downwards.
ACTTTTAGATTATGCTATTATCTTATCTTATAAAATACAGACGTTACTTCAAAAAAAGACGATGATTACGTCCTACGCGTGTTCCTAGGTCAATATAGTGATGCATGTTAACCAATAAGCACTTTTCATTTTATTGAATTCTAAATCTGCAGACTTGGAGGATTCCAATGCGGATCAGTAAATTAATTCTAATTCGATTGGGATAATGAGGAAAATTCATCTCGTGGTGACCTATCAAGAAACTGATGTTTGATCCAAATTCGATCAACTGGAATCTGCATAAATGTTACTAGTCATTTGGTTCCATTCTACTTTTGTGTGTTACATTGAAATGCCAACAAAACTACTGTTCTGAAGCGAATTCCTCCGCGCCCGACTAACGCATTCTATTTCATCAATAAACACTTGATTAGTCCGCCACTTAACATAGTTTGTCGTCTGCAAGGTTATGCTTCATGTATCACTGCGCCATACAAGCTGACGGTGTAATTAGTCCCTCCAAATGAAATGTAGTACATCTATTAGTAGGTTGTTGTTTTTTTTCCTTGTATAAACTTCTGACTGTAGTCGTGCGATGGGAGTTTGGGGTTTGGGGGACTTTTGGGTGGGACTTTTTTTTAGAGTTAATTCCCTTGGTCATGGAATCTGTGTCGCGACTGGGATACAAGACTGTACATTGGGTGCGATATGATTTGATGACTATTAATACACCGGCTCATGCTACGGTGACATCTGCTACTTTGACTTCTGCTACGTTGACTTTTGCTACGTTGACTTCTGCTACATCGACATCTGCTACATCGACATCTGCTACATCGACTTCTGCTACATCAACTGCTGCTACATTGAATGCAGCTACGTCGACTTCTGCTACAAGAACTTCTGCTACCTATATATAGATATATAGGTATGGCTTCCTCGGGATACATGTGTATTTATAAAATTACACAATTTAAATAACATTATTCAAGAATAATATATATATATAATAAATATATATTTGCAACATGAGCTTATTTGTAATCAACAGATATCCTTTAATATCCACCAGAGTTATTTTGCAAAGTCTTTTATGTTGGAATTACTTGACAATAACGAAATGTCAAGGGAAGATAACAATTAACCAGCAGACGATAGTGCAGGGTAATCTCCCCATTAAATCCTCGGGTTGTAATCAATGGATTCCATTGACCTGGCTACAAGCCGAAGAATCTAGCCACAGGAACCACTCATTCCAGGTGATCATGTTAGCCAGGTCCCCTTATCTTTTATCCCCCTTCCCCTTCCCCACGGGACAACCTAACGCCCGGCGCCTGTGGCGTGACCATAATTCATTCGCGAGTTGTCTCCCTGGCCGAGAACGCGCGCGATTATTCTCCGGGAATTCTTTCATCAGACGAAATTTAGAAATTCTCGAGACCTCCTTCTCGTGGACGTGTTGGTATGGCTGCTGTTGTTGTTTGGTATGGCTGCTGTTGTTGTTTGGTATGGCTGCTGTTGTTGTTTGGTATGGCTGCTGTTGTTGTTGGTATGGCTGCTGTTGTTGTTTGGTATGGCTGCTGTTGTTGTTTGATATGGCTGCTGTTGTTGTTTGGTATGGCTGCTGCTGTTGTTGGTATGGCTGCTGTTGTTGTTTGGTATGGCTGCTGTTGTTGGTATGGCTGCTGTTGTTGTTTGGTATGGCTGCTGTTGTTGTTGGTATGGCTGCTGTTGTTGTTTGGTATGGCTGCTGTTGTTGTTGGTATGGCTGCTGTTGTTGCCGTTGTAACTTCTTGATGACAAACGTTTATCTTTGAAGATGACTTAGATCTAAAAAGAGGGCGCTGGAAAAGGGCGCTGGGGGGGGGGGGGGGAGCTGGAGAAGGGCGGATGAGGTAGGTCGTGGACAGCCTTTGCTCGCCGTCTCGTGTGCTCGTTAAGTACCTTATGAATGTCTAGCGTTCGCGATGGTGGCGCTTCTGACACTGGTGGAGTGATGCTATCAGATGTTGAGTCTATAAACTAAACAAGAAAAGTATTCTCCACTACCCAAGCCTCGCGGGATACCGGTTTTGAAAAATATTCCAGGAGCGAACATCGACGGCCTGAAAGAATGTTTTCCAGAAGTCTCTAAATAACGAGTCGCTTTGATTAGAGAATGTACACATCTCTTCTAGGTAAACCTAACTTCTCTCTCTCTCTCTCCCTCCCTCTCCCTACCTCACTCATTTTCTCTCCCTTTCTCTCTCTTCTATCACTTCTATGTAAACCTAACGCCTCTCTCTCTCTCTCCTTCTTTATCTCCGTCTTTCTCTCCCTCTCTCTCCCTCTCCCTACCTCTCTCATTTTCTCTCTCCATCTCTCTCTATCCCAATCTCTCACTCTATTTCTCTTCATCTCTTTCTTTCCCCCTCTCTCTCTCTCTTCTTCTCCATCTCTCTCTTCCTCTCCCACTCCATCTCTCTTTTCCTCTCCCTCTCCATCTCTCCCTCTCTCTTCTATCACTCTCTTCTAGTACAATATACACATTCTCACAATTTCTATCTTAATTTTTGTTATTTGTTTTTTTTTTTTTTTTTGTAAAAAAAAATTTATAAAAAATCTCAATATGGAGAAACTTGTTAGAAGCGGGAACAAAAAAGTTACATTCATTGTACTGAAACTCATGCAGCAATTTGATTTGTCGATAACATTCAGGATATTCCAAGCCGTTCTAAGGGGGTTTTGGAATAGAAAAGAATCAATCACTCTGTTTGCATTCACATCACGTTTACAATGTATTTACATCTGTGTACTCCCCAAGCGCTCAAAGCTGCTTTAACTTTGTACATTAATGTTGCATTCTGATCTTCAAATAATATGGGAAGGACTGAACATCGCTCTTGTGTAATTCCTGGCTGGGGGATTTGGGGGGGGGGGCGAGGGGGGACGATGTAGACAAGGAAAAAATAAAAAGCTATAAAAATGTAATCAAATTTTAAGGGAAATTGTCGACACTGCTGCTGGCGCCGACGTCAATTGTTTCCAAGTGGATTGGAAGAGCAGGACAAATCTCTCGGCTGATGGACTCTTTATTAAAGAGTTTAGTAGCCACGAAATGAAAGCGGCACAACTCCTGCTTTTTGGGGGGAAGAATATTGTGGACGAGATATTTCAAAAGAATAACTAGATCAGAAACGAAAGAAGAAAAAGACAGACAACTTTATGAATATGAATCCAGGTGGTTCGTGTCTTCTTACAGGTGCTAGAAATACGGCGTGGCCCATTCAAGTGACTTGGCTCTCGCCAGTGAATGTAATTTCTTCATTAGATGGCACGCGATAACCCCCAAGCCCCGCTACAAGCGCGAGCCACGTTTGGGGTAGGCGTGGTGTGATATAAAGATGTGATGTGACTAGAGAGTTTGTGTGGTGACTACAAAGTTTGGATGATGTGACTAGAGAGTTTGTGTGGTGACTAGAAAACTTGGATGATGTGACTAGAGAGTTTGTGTGGTGACTAGAAAACTTGGATGATGTGACTAGAGAGTTTGTGTGGTGACTACAAAACTTGGATGATGTGACTAGAGAGTTTGTGTGGTGACTAGAAAGTTTGGATGATGTGACTAGAGAGTTTGTGTGGTGACTAGAAAGTTTGGATGATGTGACTAGAGAGTTCGTGTGGTGACTAGATAGTTTGGATGATGTGACTAGAGAGTTTGTGTGGTGACTAGAAAACTTGGATGATGTGACTAGAGAGTTTGTGTGGTGACTAGAAAGTTTGGATGATGTGAAGTAGTAGTAGATTAATGGTGAGTGCAGTATTTCATGTTGATATGCAGCCCCAGATTCGACCTACATATTTTGCCACACCAACGCAAAAACAAAAACCATTGTCCACCGATGGTTGATTAAGACTGTCTATAATACCCAACAAAATACACTTTCCAAACTTTAGTTTTGTGTATAGTTTTTTTTTTTTACTTTCGCATAATTCAAGCTTTGTTTGACATGAATAAAACAAAAAAAAAAGTTGAAAGAGATTCCCCGGTCTCCGTAATAAGTTTGTATCCGAAAAGTGTCGCGTCTTTATCATAGTAAACATATATATAGAGAGAGAGGGACAGACAATCACTGTTATTTGGATTTGGTAACTAGTTTGTATTTCTGATGGTGAAACTTTTTCTGTTTTGTAAATTCTTTCTGTTTTATAAATTCTTTCTGTTTTGTGAATTCTTTCTGTTTTAAAAATTCTTTCTGTTTTGTAAATTCTTTCTGTTTTGTAAATTCTTTCTGTTTATAAATTCTTTCTGTTTTGTGAATTCTTTCTGTTTTGTGAATTCTTTCTGTTTTATAAATTCTTTCTGTTTTATAAATTCTTTCTGTTTTTTTTTAATTCTTTCTGTTTTATAAATTCTTTCTGTTTTATAAATTCTTTCTGTTTTATAAATTCTTTCTGTTTTATAAATTCTTTCTGTTTTGTGAATTCTTTCTGTTTTATAAATTCTTTCTGTTTTGTGAATTATTTCTGTTTTGTAGATTCTCTGTTTAATTCACGCTTTAATTGCTTTGAATAGCATTGACAGTGAATTAGTTGTTGTTTTTTTTTTCTCTTGCAGACCCTGTCCGATACATAGCCATGTCCAGGTCTTTCAGCCAAAGAGCACAGAGGTTGCTTGCTGACCATTCTGACGTCACGTTTCTCTGTTCGGTCCAACAGAAGCCTGGAAATACGGGCACAATATTGGCTTTAAACTCTGAATCCAACAGGTAACTAAGACAACGGTTTGACTTTTAAAAAGAAAATGGTTATATGTTGCTTTTTAATCGCTTAGTGTGTGGCCCCTAAGAGGATGACTCCTACTACATCTAGATTAAATTACTATTACACTGTGGAGCGGTTTCAGAGGGCCCCGTTTATAAAAGAATATTATTAAACCGTTAAACTTTGAATTCCTAGCCCTAGCCTTTTCTGGGGACCTTCCGGCTCACTGGTCATTTGCCCGAATGCCCGATTTTGCCCATATTGCCAGTCCTCCCCTGTACGACCCCCTGCAACATATTTTGAGTCATCGTCTTAGCCAACATGGTTGATACGAAGCTGCTATTTCAGTGCATACAGGCAACTTTGTTATTTAAATGAAGTAGTTTGTCTTTAACACCATGCGTTTAGGGGCTTACTTTCGAAAACATTTTTTTCCACAATAAAGTGACAAATTCATAAATTGTTTGTAAATTTTCAGAACCAAAAAAGTAACTTAAAAAAATTACTAAAATAAGTAGAGTAGAATGTAACAATATTAGAATCCCGCATATCCCTTAGAGAAAAACTCTCTTGATGCATCACTTCCATTGAGCACACACACACACGTACACACACAAATAACTAAACAGGTACATACGATGCTCACCTGAGATGCCATTACGATTCTGCTGCGTCTCTTCTCTCGCACAGTTCTACATCCAACAATTAGACTAGGCCCAAAGATAAGACGGTAGAGAGAGAGCTTTTTTTTTTTTTTTTTAGAGGGAATGTAATTTGGTAGGAGTGTCGAAGGGGGAGGATGCGGAGGACATCTCTTCCGGTCTGGTCTGCGTTCAAATACAGATACATATCAATATCTAATAATGCCATCTACAGACTAACTCACACGCGCACGTGTAAACAACGACCTATTCTGCTCACCTCACCGTTTAAACATACCTGTTAACTCAAAAGACAAGAACACACCCCCGCCTATTTTACGTAAAAAAAAAAAAAAAGGCCCACCCTATATCTCTCGCCCCTGGCCAAGTCCCTCGAGCCATTATCCGCAGAACCATTTTTATGTAGCCAAGTTTAATAGTCTTTTGTTAACGATTTTTTTCCGGCCTTTTTAAAAGTTGTTTTTTTTTTTGGGGGGGGGGGGGAAGGAGGTTGGCTTTTTTTTTAAAATCCATCTCTTCCACTGTCGCTCCATCCCGCCCACACCCTCACATCCAGCCATCGTATATACAAAGGCAAATATCAACAGACGCCGGTAGCACCAGTTCTTTTAAACAGTTCAACCACCAAGTTCCGATAACTCAATGATTCATTGGACTTCTGAGGGGAGACAATAAGAAAAAAACAAAAAAATCTCGCTGAAACCAGACCAAAGTCTTAAAGTGAAGGAACATGGGGAAAAATGAATATATCAAAATGTGCTGTACAAGTCGGTCTAATAATTATAAGCTCCTTCGTCGAGATAGAAGATAAGTATATAGTATATTACATATAGAGGGATATTTAATTTCCCCTTTCCTCTATTTAAATAAAAAAAATGTCGGCAGCCAATCACCTATTATGTTACATTCATAAATAAGTTAAATACCCTCATATACCCTTCCTCAAAGTGGGGCACAGATGATACCAACAGATATGCTAAACGTTTCTATGGTTTATGACAAATTAGTTATCATTAACTAGGTGTCTATTGAAATAATTCCTTCGTTCAGTTCTTAACATTTCATTACAAGCAGCGGTTCTCAAGTTTACAAGTCCAAATCGCTTCTACGAGTTAAGGCGCCATCACTCATTACAGTCAACCACGTTTGCGTTTGCTTGTGTGGACTTGCCTCAGTGTGTGTGTGAAACGAGAGGAGAGAGAGAGAGAGTGTGGAAGAAAGAGGGATAAACAAAGAGTCCAGACCGAAGCTCCTCTATCAAACTGATTAATTACTCCACGATTAAAGAGTAACGCCAGTTGGGAACTCGGGTGACCTTGACACTGGTGCGTTAGCTAGAGAATAGATTCTAAAGCCATTAGGTCAGACCTTCGTGACCTTGAGAGCAGACTGGAAGGGTCTGGTCAAGGTCACATATTGAACGTTTCCCTCTCTAACACCCCAAACGCCTTGCTGCCTTTGTGTCCATAGGAAGATATAGGTCAGTGATGCTCAACCTTCTTCCGGTCTGAATACGCATCACGTGCCGCATCGTATTTTCTTGTGCCGAAATTCAAATACAAATCCTATTAATATTTATAGCATGAAATTATGTAAAAAAAAACAACACAGTTTTAACATGTCTGAATATAATTTCAATTTTAAATTCTGATTCTAATTCTTGTTTCTCTGGAAACTGTACTTCTAATGTTAGGCGCGCCCCAATGAGTTGCTTGAGATATTTAACTTTTAAAAACTAGATCTAACCATCTTCGATTTCTTGGTGCAAATTCTCGTCTGCTAGAAATGATTTGGACCATGGCTGGAGATATTGGCATTTTCAACACTATTCATCGGACACAAATTATTCATTGTTCCAAACTATTCATTTTTTCTTAGTCTGGCCATGATTAATTGGTCCGATTAGGGGAAGTTTTTGTTGTATCTTTCTATTGATGGTCCAATGTTCCTTAGTTGACCCGTGTTCCTTAGTTGACCCGTGTTCCTTAGTTGACTTGTGTTGTTTCCTGGTCTTTAGGTTGGTCGAGATTGAGAGCAACGGCAAGCTCGATGAGCTGAGGTTCCATTACGTCCACAACGGGCGAGTCGTTCAGGAAACATTCCCTTACATGCTGTCTGATGGACTTTGGCACCGGCTCGCCATCTCCGTCAGCGGCGACCGCATCTCAGTCTACGTGGACTGCAACAGGATATACCAGCGGACCATCCAGACCCCAGATCGGACGATGCCCTTAGGCTCCAGGCCGACGTCCTTGTTTCTGGGTCAACGTGATGGACAGTATGCCTTGTTCAGGGTAAGTCATAAAATTATGTTTTTGTCTGCCATTTAACGTAAAAAAAAATCATTTAAATTTTACATATTTCATTTCTTAACTTTAATTGCTTTTCAAAATTTGAATAAGTAAAGTTGTTTTTTTTTTTTTTTGTATAATAAAATATATATAAAATTGTATTGGTTACTCTCCCTCGTTGAAGTACAATTTTTTGAGGTGTCGCCACTGCTAGGGCGTGCCATGAATCAAATTTAGAATTCTTAATACCTTGTCCTGATCTGGTTCTAAAAATAAATAGAGAAAAAAATGGAAAAGGATTGGGGGGGGGGGGGCTTCATTATATATGTATTTTTTTTAATGAAGATTATTTTAAAAAATAACAACAGCTTTACGACATTAAAATCACATTTTACGACATTAAAATCACATTTTACGACATGAAAATCACATTTTACGACATGAAAATCACATTTTACGACATGAAAATCACATTTTACGACATTAAAATCACATTTTACGACATGAAAATCACATTTTACGACATGAAAATCACATTTTACGACATGAAAATCACATTTTACGACATTAAAATCACATTTTACGACATTAAAATCACATTTTACGACATGAAAATTGACCTAGATAGACCAGATCGGGGCGTTAATATACAAATAATGAAGCTGGTAGATAGGGTGTAGAGCTAACAACCGAAAGGTGTGCTGTCTCTGTCTCTCGTTGCAATGTTAAAACGTCGTCTCGCTATTTTACAACTTTTTTTTTTCAACAGCCCAGAGGAAGAAATGTAAATAAATAATTGAAATCTCGGCTAGACTAATTACCGAAAGTTTGTCTATCACCGACACACACAGTTAACGTCTATTGTATCTGTCAGCACATTGAGGCGGGGATTTAAAAATCATTAAGGACCGGGACAACGGGGGTGGGCGGTGTCTTTTGCTATAGTGCATAATTCTAAAATAAAATAGGTGGTTGTTTATCTGAATAAGTTTTTTTGTTTCTCTAGAGTTTTTTTTGTTTTTTATGTGTGGTTCTGAGCGTGATTCAGAGCAATGATGTAATCTTGTACATGTCTGACTGGACAATGTGTGCAAGGATGTAGATGTCTGTTACAGACAGTGTGTTATAGCGTGTAAAGAAACCCCGCAGAATTAAACAGACATTAAAAAAATATATATATAATTTCTGCAAACATTATTACAAAGCTTCTATCAGCCACTTCGCGGCAATTAATTGATATTATTTTACATAGAAAAAAGTGAAATAGTTCATGCAGTATATAGAGAAATGGCTGTAATTTAGCGGGTTTTTTTCCCTTACATAAGCTTTGTTGTTGTTTAAAGTAATTTTTATATTTTGCTTGTTTTTTTTGCTTGTTTTTTTTTTTTGGTAATGTGTAAACTGATTTCGTCAATTTTGTAATCTTGTGCATGTCAACAAATATGCTCTATACATGAATGAAACAGCTGTATAAAGATAGACACTAGCTTTCTGTAGATAGTTGATCTAAGACTTCTCTCGTACATGTCCAATGGTCAAAACTTTGAATACATGAAATTTAAGCATTAAATTTTTATATATATAAAAAGCAAGATTTAGACTCCAATGTGCTAGCAAGATTTAGACTCCGATGTGCTAGCAAGGTTTAGACTCCGATGTGCTAGCAAGGTTTAGACTCCAATGTGCTAGCAAGATTTAGACTCCAATGTGCTAGCAAGATTTAGACTCCAATGTGCTAGCAAACTGACTCATATGAGTTAGCAGACTTTAAACTTCGGACCATCGTCTTGCCAGTTCATTGGTCGAATATATCTCGACCATCCAGTCATCCGGTCATACTTGTAAAGAAACCTCTCGATCCAATGGTATTCTTGGAAAGGAAATGACCGGCCGGAAGTTGTAAAGATTCTTTCTTTTTCTCACACAGTATCTGTGTTTCCATCTTTCCCCAGGGAGCTTTGCAAGATGTCAAAATTGTAACACAAGCCCATGGCTATCTATTACAATGTCCGCAGCAAGATACAGGTCAGTTTGAACTCTCTTGTATAATAGTATTGACTTTTTTTTTTGTGTGTGTGTCTCTTTTATGTGTAACTAAAATGTTTGATTTTACTTTTGATATTAACCTGGCATATTAAGAGATTCTTCTCTAGTGTTACCATATTTGATTCCAAAACTTCCTTATTTGTTGTATTCTCATGTTGCATTATATGCAAAGACATTTTCACCTTTTTACAGCTAGTTTTCTTCTCTTTTATATTTGTGCTGAGATCACTCTTAAATTTGGTGGGTAGTGTTAGATTTGGTTGCAAAATTACTTTGTACGAATTATAGTGGGTCTTCTCTGCCAAATAAATCGAGCGTTTTCCCTAAATCCATGACCTCTAGCTCGATGTCTTTATAAGACTTTGTTTTCTGTCATCATATAATTGAAGACAACAAGATGCCCTTAAAATCAACTTCTGAAATAATTTGTTGTCAAAAGTCAAGTAGAACTATCGAGCGCCTAACCCTAACCCTAACCCTAACCCTAACCCTAACGCCTAGGAAAGTAGCTGGCAGCAGATGGCCTCTGAAAGAGACAGTTGGGAAACTCTTAGGAAGGCCGCGAAACACTCATTTGAAGCCCAAAGAAAATCCCTTCTAGAAGACATGCGCAAGAGGCGTATAGGAAATGAGACAAACCTTATCATCTAATATGAAGACAAATATGAACAAATATGAACAAATTTTCCAAATGGCGTCGATATTCCAATCAACGTAACTACTAATTCAAGGGAAACTTGCAGACGATCTCTCGGTGTCACCCGTCAGTGGGTGAAGCGCCATCTTCTGTTAACCTGTTGTTCTTCAGTTTAAGTTTACATTGCCGCCAAGAACGATAAGTCAGCGGCACGCGGGGGACTATCAGACTTGGCTATCTCCCCTCGCCATCGTATTCGGTGTTGGCAAAACAAATACGCTTTCGTAATATCTCGATACCTCTGGCTGAGTCATAGTTGACTTGAGAGAGCTATCGACTTACTGGACCCATCAATCATAGTAGCACAGTCTACAGTGGATATTTGACTTCCAACAAAATCAACAAATCACATACAATAAAACAAACATTTTGTCATCAATAAAACATCGGCCATAAGAAATACCATGATGATTTTTTGGTGCACTTAGTTCATCTTTCCTTTGATCTATGGAAGTGCTGGGGTACCACACATGATTTTTCGAAGTCTTCTCTCCCTTTCTCTGTCTAGTTCTCCTTTTTCACCTTTTTACAGTTGCAAGAACCTGAACGATGGTCCTTGCAAGCACTGAAGGCCTTGTGGTATGGCCATAAAGTTTTAGTTGCTTTTTTTTTTTTTGGGCAGTGGTCAGCAGGTCATTGTGAGGCCCAATGGCCATTGTGACACCGTTTCGAGTCTCATTAGTGATGCGGTCTTTGTTGGTGATACCTAGTATCATTTGCAAAGATCCTCCTCTCTAGTTCAACAGTTAGTTAATGGACATCATTCACCAATCAACAAACAACATTTAGCCTCATGGTTCTCTATCTCTATCAGGCTTTCACGTGACAAGTTTTTTTTCCATTGTTTTATCAATATTATCACGTGGCTAAGTGTTGATTGTTTACGATTGGTGAATGAGGTCCATTATTATTGATACCGTTAATATACAATGAGAATGATTTTACTAAAAAAAAAAAAGTTTTTTTGGGGACAGATCAAAATCCCTCCAAGAGAATATATTTCAATTTTAAATACATATTTATTTCATTATTGAGTCTATATAATTTTTGGTAATTAAATGATTTTCTGTTTTACCATTTTTTCCCCCTAGTAGCAGAAATGTATTCAGGGTCATGTGGGTCAAGTAGGCTGAACTTTTGGTATTCTGCCACTTTGTTCAGCCCCCCCCCCCGCGCCCTTTTTAAAAATACAACTAGTGAACATGAGCCCATGTGTTGATGGTGTGTATAAATGTCTGCTTTTCCAGAATGTTCCACGTGCGCCAAGTTTCAGGATCTGGAGCAACGTGTGAAAGAAATGACAACAATGTACACAGAATTAACCAGAAAGGTAAACACCACTATTTTATTGCACAAAAAACTAATAAATATATGCATGGTGGCATCATGGTGGTCCCCATTTATGCTTGTTCTTCCTCTCCAAATATTTGTCTCGTACTCAATGCATTCCTTGGCGCAGTCAACTCTCTCATTTATATTCGCAAATAAATGAAAATAAAAAAACTGAATAAATAAATACATTAATTAATCAAAAATCGTATGCACATAGATATATCACAGATTAATGTATATGAAACGAAGAACATAAATTAAAAAAAAAATATTTTACGAGGGTTCGCCCCTTTTAGCACTGTTTGGCAACGCTTCCGATGACACTTAAATTTATGTCCCCTGTCTTCAGCTCAGGAAAACGGAGGAGCGCTTGTCAGAGTTGGAACAGTGTGAGTGTCTAAAGTATTGCCATGACAACGGAACACAGAGACAGGAAGGGGAGGAGTGGAAGCGCGACAAGTGCACGACATGTCGGTGTAAGGTAAGACAACCTTGACCCCCCCCCCCTTTAAGCTCACCCAAAAGTTACTATGTATAGAAATCAAAAAGTTCGTTTTTTGAAAGTTTAACCAATTCTTTCGTGTCAAGAAATTTATAATATGATAACATAATTTTAAGTTTTTTAAGTGTTGGTCACTTCAGAAGTGTTGTTGGAGCAGGCCTCACCCTTGTGTGGTCAGCACCTCTTCCCTTCCCCCCCCCCCCCCCCCCCCCGCCGCGTTGCCACGAGGTCAACTCGAGGTTCTCGTCAAATAACGCACACCCTTGGAGAGAGTATCTGAATAGTTTATGAGGTCGGGCGATTCCCAGAAAGTCAAAGAGTTGATTAAATAACGGTGCATTACGTAGATCTGTAATCGATTCTGAAGCCCATGGGATCGTTTCTAAAGCCCAGACTTATTTAATGTCTTTTCTCTGGATCGATGCATAAATAATAAGAATAACGACAAGAGTCTCGAAGAGATTGAAGACTTACTTAGACTTAGGTCTCCCCAGAAAGCTCTCTTTCTAGACGTTAGTAAACACAAATTACTTATTGTCTTTATCGTGATTTTAACTCAATGTTTGTTTTAAATATAGTTTATCTAATTTGCATGTTTCGTATTTAACCTTTAATTACTTCACTGTGGCCAAAGCCGGTTTACAGAGTAGGGCTTAAATAACATTGCCATCGCATGGTTTTATTGATTTTCATTTTAGCTCTGAGTGGCTTTTAATCCACCCGAACCCCAGCTACAATTTTTTTTTTTGCGCCCCCAGTTTCACCTATTGCACTCCATTCTTGTAGCACCTTGCCTTTAAGTCCTGTTAACTCCCTTATATCTGAACATCACATCTGATGCTATTTTTTTTTTAACATAACAAATTTCCAAAATGACTCATATTAGTTTGTTGTTGTTGAGAATGATCCACCACATAAAGGTGACTTCCGCCCCTAGATTGAACTCTCACCCTTACCCCCCCCTCTCAATCACACCTAGGTGTATAAATGCTTTTGTTGTCGTATTGTGAGCAACCTTTGGAGGCTGGCCCTGAACTTAGGGCGGTCTCAATCCCTTTCCATTTATCCCTAACCCTGCATAGTTTGTTGCTTTTGGGCGAATGCATGACGTGATTTTGGGGTGGACGCTACTGGAAGGATTTTGGGGGGAAAAAATCATATGGCCTTTACTGTGTACACTGCTTCTATAAAGATGGCAGATTTTAAGGCCTTATACAAATAAATGTTTCCATAATCATGCTGTTTGTATTCAAAAAGTTTCCCACCCATTTTGTGTAATAGATTTTGAATGGTAAATTTGAATAAGTTATATCTCATTTATTGGGTACCACTCTCCCCACAATGCATTCTTTGTCTTTGGAATCGAAGACGTTGCCATTATAATCGACTATTTTAATATTCATGGTTCTCTATAGAATGGAACAGTGGAATGTCATAGAGAGGAATGCCCTTCATGTCCAAACCCGGTCTACAGAGATGGAGAGTGCTGTCCCATCTGCCAAAGTATGTACATATTTCTAGCCATCCTTGTAGAAATTAATATACATTTAGATAAAATAATAATTCTGGTTTTAAAAAAAACATAACTATCAAGGTTTTTTTTTTATTCGTCTTAAAATCTGAAGGGAAAGAATTACTTGCGAAATACCTTGACGTCATTACACGCTCTCAAGCATAATTCATGACCTAATTTCAAAGATAAAAATTGTAAATCTATAAATAAACAAAAAATGTTCAGATTAACAAATAGCTATGGCTAGTGGTTCTTAAAGTACGCTGGATGAGCTACCCTCTTTTTTTTTTTTTTTTGCGTCTCTGCACTCATCTTGAAGGTCTGGGAGAGATGATCTTGTGTTCGTGAGATGCTCTTAATGATTGGTGATGGCTGGGGGCGCCCACTAGCATTTATCGCCCAAGACACACACACAAAATAATTTGTTAGTCTCTCGCAAAGATCGCCTCCCACATCCCCGGACCCCTCACCGGGATGGAGGCAACTATACAGAACCCCCTTATACATCTTCCAGTCGCCTTTGTTCTATAGACATGGGGTGTACCTAGATAATTCTCTACTAAGACGCATTCACGAGCTTTGGATTAAATTCTGTACGGAAGGATGTGTTGCAGTTAGATCTACTATAAAAGAGAAATAACTGAAAGTTCGCCAGCCCTGCTCTGTACATGAGTGAGAACCATTGATATGGACGCCCTTTTTTTTAAAAAAGTTTTATAAGTTTTGTTTTCTTTGGACACTACCCCCCCCCCCCCTCCCACCGCATTTTCCCCTTTCTTCCCCATTTTTTTTTTGTTCCCTCCCTTGCTGCTGTTGCTAAAAATAGCAGAGTGATGACATCAGCAATAAACACCAGAACGAGATCAGAGAGAAAAGCTGCGACGAGCCAGTCAACGAAAAAGTAGGAACAATTTCTACCAAGGAGAAGGGAGAGAACGTGGGGGGAAAAAAATAGCGACGAAACAATTTATACAAAGAGTTACTTCAGCATGCGTCCAGACCAAAAAAAAAAAAAAAAAAAATTTACCGTCGTACTGACTAAACATAGCAGCATAGTGATAATGTGATGATTTCTCCTTCTCTCTCTTCTCTCTCTCTTCTCTCTTTCTGTCTCTCTTTGAATGACGTACTTTAGCGGGGATAATTTCTTTGCAAGACGTCACTGCTTGATGGCTATGTATATGCTGGAAATAACTTACACCTAGTTAAATAAATAACTTAGATCTTATAAAAATTTACTTAGTCATTGTACGCAAGTGAAACTTGGACGCTGAGAAATAACAACAGAAAATCTGCTAAATACTTGGGAAAGAAAAATCCTCAAAAAAATGTGTAGTGCCATACATGAGGCAACTGGATGGAGGACTTGCACCAACCAAGAAATAGACCAGCTCTATAAAGTGACCCCTCCATAGTGACATAAATACAATGGAACAGATTACGTTGGGGCAGGTCACCTGTGGAAAGAATGCCAGAGAACAGAGGAGCAAAGATTGCTCACCGGCAAAAACCAAAAGGCAGGAGCCTCAAACACAGACCACGAGTACAGTAGCTTGATGATGTAGGGACATATCTACAACAGCTAAAGGTCCGGGCTTGGACACGTAAAGCACAGGATAGATAATAATGGAGAGATGTGCTAAAGCAGGCCAGGGCTCTGTAGTGCCAATAGGATGGATATAAAAATTAATATATAGCAACAAAAAAATATATATTTATATAAAAATCAAGCGTTAATCGTCCAAAGCGTTGATGTTCTCAATCATTTAGATCAGTGGTGCCAGTCACGGGATCGCAATGCCGACAAATAAACAAAATAGACTAATACTAAATCTCAAGTCAGTGTCTGCGGCTTGACTGTGCCCTGTTTAGAGGAATCAAGTGGCCGGATATGGCGCGCGCCCCTAGTTTGGGCACCACCTATTTAGATATACTTTACCGACTCCGTGGACTTTCTTATTAACGCCATACAATAAGTGTGATGTGGCTGTGTTTCTCTATTAGAACTTGCACTCGGTGGGGTGACTAACCTTCTGCGTTTTTTTTTTTTCTCTTCCTTTCTCCAACCACCTGACAACCCGACCTCACAACAGCAACCTGTTACTACAGTGGTAAATATTACTACCATGGTCAGACTGTCAACCCAGCGGTGTGTGTTACCTGCACATGCGTGGTGAGTACATTTTTTACACATTGCTTTCTAGTGCATGTTCCTATGCGTATGTTTTGTGTGAGTTAGCTTTCCATGGCTGGAGAGATTAATTTAAAAAAAAAATAAATAAATTACCTTTTGTGCTGAAAGCAATCAAAACAGAATATTGTTGAAGATTCTGTTTAATGTTTCCGTGAATGGAAAACAGATATTCTGTAAGCCAGGCGTCACAAAAAACATATTATAAAACAAAAAATCTCACATGAACCTACATACATGGTCATGTTTAAACCTACATACATTGTCATGTTTGAACCTACATACATGGTCATATTTGAACCTACATACATGGTCATGTTTGAACCTACATACATGGTCATGTTTGAACCTACATACATGGTCATGTTTGAACCTACATACATGGTCATGTTTGAACCTACATACATGGTCATGTTTGAACCTACATACATGGTCATGTTTGAACCTACATACATGGTCATGTTTGAACCTACATACATGGTCATGTTTGAACCTACATACATGGTCATGTTTGAACCTACATACATGGTCATGTTTGAACCTACATACATGGTCATGTTTGAACCTACATACATGGTCATGTTTGAACCTACATACATGGTCATGTTTGAACCTACATACATGGTCATGTTTGAACCTATATACATGGTCATGTTTCTTACTTTGTTTTGGCCCAATCTCTTTTGTGGACCCTGGAAGAAAGGGTTTTCTGGGAGAAGGTTTCCCATGCTGTCTGTTGGCGCTCAGCACAAGTCGGGATTCAAACTCCAGCCACCTTGTTAAATAAATAGCCAAGCGATTTTCGCCACCCTGTCAGACTTTCCATAAACACACAAATCTTAAAAAGTCTTAAAACATCAGCTAGACGTTTACATGCATCTGGTAGTCTACATTGCTACAGCCTTCGATTATACTTACTATGGTTACTATAGATATTGAATTCATTTAGCGTTAGTGAAAGTCACTTTTAGCCAGTCACAACCTTTGTATTTAAAGAACTAGTTATCAGCCAGCATTATTTCCTTCCCAGAATGCAGTGATGCAGTGTAATCAGTTGGATGTCCAGAAGGAATGTCCCCAGTTGAACTGCCCAGAATCCGAGAGGATCTCAGTCCACGGAGAATGCTGCCCTGTTTGCAAAGGTAAATCTCAAACCAATACAACAGAGCTCCGCGTATTTATATCGTTGGATGCGCGCGTCCTGTCGCTCGGCCACAACCTGACACAGTTACAGGACACACGTATCAACGTATAACACCTCCACGCCCCGAACAAAACACAATAAAAAAAAAATGTTTTAGGTTAAAAATAGATTTTGGAATCACTCCATCCAAGTTTTAGAACTCGACCTTGGCTCGTACTTGATCTAGTTGGCATTGCATCTTCAAGTCTAGTTTACATTTCACAGGAAACTTTGTTACTGCCCCCTCTCCCCTTCATTCTTAGCAGACGATCTTTTTTTTTTTTCAATAAAGATCACATGATCATTGACTTTTGTTTCTTTGAAATGTACCAAACATCCGAAGAGGCTCTACTGCATCTACTGTGGGCAATGCCTCTTATATTCTGTTGGTGCCTAAGTGCTCAATCTGCATAGAGAAAATTTTCAACAATTATTTCTTTAATTAAACCGTGAAAATTTCTAACAACTGTTATTTAGTTAGACACAGGACATTTCCAACAATTTTTACTTAATATAGAAAGGGAAACAGTTTTTCTTTAGACATTGAAGGCTGCCAACAACTTTTCTTTAGTTTGACATAAGGGACTTCAAAAACTTTTCTGTAATTAGACATCAAAGATTTTAAACAACTTTTCTGTAATTAGACATTGGAGATTTAAAAAAAATATTTTTACATACTGAAAGTTTCTAACTTTTTCAAAATTAGACATGAAAACTGGCTACAATGTTTCTTTAGTCTGACTTATGGAACTTCAAATTTTCTGTAATTAGATATTGGTTATTTTCAACCTTTTTTTTCTTGACATAGACAGTGAAAATGTCGATTTTTGTCAAAATTAGACAATGGAGTTTCCTTGGCTTTGACAAGTCAGTAAAAACTTGTAAATTTCCATTCAAATTTAGTTTTTAAACTAAACCTCAATAATAGCTCTAAAAGTATTGGCCTTTCTATTCTTGTTGCAGGAACAGACTTTTGCGCGTTGGGGCACGATTGTCATAGCAACGCGTCCTGTGTCAATCTGGCCACAAAGTACGCTTGCCATTGCCAGAAAGGATTTGACGGAGACGGGCATCGATGTGAAGGTAAGATTGTTGCATAAATTTGCATAAATAGCCATTGTATTAAAAAAAACACTTTTGTCTTCAATATGTCTTTGTTATATCTTCGATATGCCTTTGTTGCTATGTCTTTGATATGTCTATTGAGTAATAGACCCGAGTAATCATTTCACTAAGGTACAAGGGCATTTCTTTATTTGTAGAAGCAACAAAGTGGGGTCTCATTGTAGTCCATTCTTGCTTTCACATATCTATCTTGTCTTATCTTATCTCTCTAGTCTTATCATATACCATAGACCGCCACAGACTTTGTCCCCTTGTAACAGATGCAGCGAATTAAAACAAGAGCGTATACAAACATTTCACAAACCAGGTTTACAGAATTGTTCATTTTTAGTTGTCCGTATGATGGCTGACTGGTCGTGCGGTTTGCGCGCTGGACTGTCGTTCGGATTTATCTACGGTCGAGGGTTCAAACCCTGCCCCGCTCCCATCCCCCGTCGTCCTGCGGGAGGTTTGGACTAGGAAGTAAACTATCTTCAACTCGGAAGGAACATCCGAAACATGTCAAACATTTTACAAAACATTTTACATTTAAAAGTCTGTAGTACAAACATTATATAAAGTGTAAGGTAGAATAAGGAATCTTTAAAAAAATAAATTATTATTTAACTGTTATAAAATGGTGAGTTGATGTGGGGAGGGTGGGTATAAACTTTTTTGAAGTACTGAATTTTTCTGTCTATCCTAAGACTTTTAAAAATGTTCTCATTCCTTATGAGAACCAGGCTGGGGGGCGGGTCCACGAGTCGAGCAGTGGTCTGAATTTCAGCACGTGTCTTTGATAGCCTTGCATCCCATGGCTTTTGGCTTTCATCTCAACCCCAGCTCCTACGTCATTATTGGGGCAAAAAGTGTATGTGGCGGGGGATATTTGTGTGTACTAAACAGGACTTGGAAAGGACAACAGTGTTTTGTTTTGCCTAAGAACAGAATCACAATGGTTATACTTCCGTAACAACTTTATTGTAGATCTACGTATTTTTTTAAAAATAATCTTCATAAATAAACAGCTGGATAAGCCTATCAGTTTTCGTTGCTCTTATGGGGAAAATCCGATTTTAGTTATTATTTTATCTGTGCTCGCTGGATGAACAAGGGGAAAATCCGATTTTTTAAAACTTAAGTTAGTGTTGATGTTTTTAAATTCTTTATGTCCCTGTCTGTCTCTTTTCTCTCTCTTCTCTTTCTCTCTCTCTCTCTGCTCTCTGTCTCTCTTTCATATATTTATCTGTGAAAGAACGCTTATGGATCATATCTAAATAAAACAACAAATCTTGATGACCAATGAAAGCCTTTTTGGTTTCACTCTCAAACTGTTTCAGTCAGAAACGATTCATTTCAGGAATATTGATTCATAATCATTGGGTTGAGAGGCTGGACGTTAGGGAGGCTAGGCCTCTTCGGGTTGGAGAGGCATTGAGGAAAGAAGGGGCTGGAGGGGGAACAAAAAAAGGAGGAAGGCAGAAAGTTCCAACTTCTCGTCTAGGTTTTGTAACACCGTTTGATCGCCATACTGTTAGCGACCGGTCCACCGGAAGCCCTTCCAGCCTCGCTTCCGGCGGATTTCATCAAACCGAGGCCGATCTGCAAAACTGAAGGTCTACGTGTTAGCAGGTACCAGCGATACCATTCCCTCTTACCTCCGGGGACTACCTTCCCCCCCCCTCCTTTCTTTTTGGCAACCTTTTCAGCACCTTCCTTCACCTGGCCTTCGTACCATCACGCCCTGCGCCCTCTCCTGGCACGCCCGGCTCCATGCATGTCTATGTTGATCTTATACATTATCTCTCTGTTTCTATCTCTGCATCATGGATTTGGATTCTATCGATCAGTCTTTCCTTCCATCTGCTTGTCTATTCCATCTATATAGCTTATACATAGGCACAGTTTAAACATCTTAAGAGTTGTATGCACTCGGCTAGATGAACTATACCGTAAGGTTTTCTAAACATCTCACACAATCAGTGGGGGATGCCCCCTGCTATATTTGCGTCTGTATTCCTTTAAATTTTCTTACGAGATCTTGATAGTTACTGATTGATTGTGGATTCGATCTCTAGTTTAACAAGCAACAGTTTTCAAACCTAGATAAACCTTGTAGGTGTCACAGCTTTTTTAAAAAAATCTGCTATTGATTTGAATTTGTTTCGAAAAGATCTAGGAAGAGCTTATCTGTATGGCTATCCTGTCTTGTCCGATTTCCAGCGCCCGTGTAACACTGAATGTCTAAACTACACAATAATTATAGATCTAATTAGTTCTCTATGATTTGTTAGATGAGTTTACTAATATGTACCTGACGTGCAACCTTTCATCTCATTTTCACTATCTCGCCATCTTGCTTTCTTTTGCTCTCTTTATCTACTTCTCTTTCTTTGTGTCTCTACCTTTTTTTTTTCTTCTTACATCTTTCTCTCAATCTCTCTTTCTCTTCGTCATCCCCGCCTCCTTTTTATTTTTATTTTTTTTTATTTACGAATATCCCGATCGCTCTCTGTGTTTCTCTCTTTTCTGCTGTCTTTCTGGCCCTCTTTCTTGACCCCCTTCCCTGTCTTTTGCCCTCTTTCTCTCTCTTTTCACCTATCTCTCCGGCCCTCTTTATTGACCCACCTTTGTCTGTCTTTTGCCTCTTACCCTCTCTTCTCTTTTGCTCCCCTCCCTCTGTCTC